>NW_021319178.1:16782830-16790328 GCF_001605985.2 Dendrobium catenatum
ACTTTAACAAACTAATGTACTATACAAAAAATTGAAACTAAAATATTTACTACTATTGAATGCATTTAAGTAATTACTTAAATTGTACAAAAATTGACTGAAATATAAATAAATGTCTTATAGGAAATATCAAAGTAGCCCTGAGGCTCAAATTTTCAGTATACACAAACAAACAACAAAATCCCTTCTTATACCTCCTAAATTCTCCTTCACACTAGAATATGAATACATATCATAGTGCACATAACACCTAGTTGTTATTATATCAAGTATATAACACCATACTATGATTTAAAGAAGGAAAAAAAAAACACCATCCTATGACTTTTAGCCATAGAGATATGCCTTATAGACACCTGAATAGATCTTCCAGAACTTCTCCCTCTTTCACACCAAACGTCCTCAACCTCCTTATTTCACCCAACCATGCAAAATAAAGAACAAATTTTAATTCATTATTGAAATTAAAATATAACTGATCATATTCAAAATTTTATCAGAGGTTATAATGGTAAGCTGTAAAATTATCGTCGAGCAAAAATTCATATTTCGATAAATTAACTAAATTATCAGAGAATGTAAATAACAGTATTATGAAGCTTTAATTGAATTAAAGTACTATTTTATATGTCATAAGAAAATTTTAAATCAATAAAAATCTCTACTTCTCAAAATAATTTGATGAAAAATCTCAAATAAATACTCAAAATGACCAGAACAATTGAACCGATAACATATCAAAACTTACATGGATAAAAGTTGTCAGAATTCGATAAAATTGCATTTTTGTACTACCAAATTATAACTTGATAGAAATATTCCAAAAACATTGAATTACTAAAATTGAGATAGACAAAACGTAATCTACCTCGATCCGAGTAACTCACAAAACTAGGCTGACAACTAAAATGACCTGAATAGACTTAGTCAGACTTTCTCTCTCTATAAAATCCCTCTCTAAGCTACTACCAAAATATTCAAATGGGTTTGAATAGTGCATTTAGATATATTTAATATGAAAATTGCTATAGGCCACAGTGCCCTGCTACACTAGCTACGGCGCTCCCGTAGGAATTACAATGCCATCTCCCACACTACACGCTAGAGCACTGAATTAAATGCACATTTTCTTGAGACTTTAACTCCGAAGCGCCAAGGCGCTCTAGTGAAAATTTTAAAATCTTTCAATATGCATTTAAATCACTAAAATCCACAATAAAACACATCCAAACCTTCACAAGCACACAAAATACTCTCAAATATGAGCAAAGTAGTTCAAATATAGAAATTTAACAAGTTATTTGACTTCTAGTAGGGTCAAACCGATTTGAACAGAACTCTGAATCTGGTGGTCTCAAAATTTGTAATGATGATATAATGATAATGATTTAATAATATAATTATTGATTGATAAGATTTATGGAAGACATGTGAAAGAATAAAAATATTATATTAAAGCTGGATGTTCTACCTTGTTGTTCATAATCACATTCATGATTGCATTTTCATAATAGCATACCAATTGATTGATAGATTGAACAGAAGTAGAATTGAATTAGAACCTACGTTATTATTGATACATGTCATATCATATGATGATAGGAATATTGATAGACATATTGATGTAATACATTGATAGATATATTGATATAATATACTGACGTAGTATATTGATTGATGGTCATTTTATCAATTTTTTTTCTTTTCAAATCATTAATAATTAGAGGTGACTAATTGCATTTAAGAAAATTGCAAATGGCGAAACATAATTACATTATTACAACCAATATTTACATCTCGATTAATGTCCACAATCTCAAAATAATTCAGTTAATATCAATCAACAATCAATAATCTATTAGTATAGGCTATAAGCAATCTATTAAATCAGCACCAATCATTAGTAAAACCAATTATGATCGACAATGGCCGAAGAATCTTAGTTGGGAGATGGTAGTCAAAGGACTGTAGTGGGGTAGTGAAGCTAGAACATTGTAGTAGGGTAGCACTTATAAGAGGGTTATAGTCAAGTGACAGTTATTGGATCGTCGTATTTGGGTGATAGTATTGAAGATTATAGTTAGACAGCGACGATAAGAAAAAGATATAGGATGATTGTTGGATGATCATAGTCAAGCGAATGAGATTGAAGCATCTTATTTGGGCGATGATTGTTGGAGGGTTATAATAAATGATATTGATCAGAGAATAATAATCAGTGGTGGTGGTGGCTTGGGTTGAAGAGCATAGGGTGATTTTCATTTTAAAAATAATAAAAATGCCTAAAAATATTTAAAATTTGTTTTCACTTTTTAAAAACAGTTAGATCATTTTTAAAAATTAAAAATAAAATAAAATTTAACATATAAATAAACATATTTAGAAATAAAATAAAATTTTGATCTCAAATAAGTAAATAACCCCTTTTAATGCAATACTAAAAAAAAATCATACACAAAATTATTTAAACCTCATTTTTATAGATGTGCTAATCAAAATTGAGATAATATATTTTGCTTTTTTGGATTAGCTTTTTTATTGTTTTAATTTTTTTTTTCCAAAATTTTTAAAAATGGATTTTATTTAAGGAGGAGCATGATGCTTGATTAAATTAAGAATAGGAACATATTATTAAATAAAATTTAAAAAGAAGCAAACTAGCCAAACAAAATAGCGCATTCCATTGAATGCACCAAATTATTTGGCGTATTTAGAAGACGCCAAACAGTTTGGAGCATTTCAATGAATGCGCCAAATTGTTTAGCGCATTGTTACAATATGTTTAAAATTTCATTCAGCTAACTAGACTAAATGCACCAAATGATTTGGTGCATTTGACACATTCTTTATAATGAACCAAATCATTTGGTGAAGGGGTGTCAATTCGGGTCAACGGGTTGGATCGGGTTGAACCTGAAACTGATCTCCCCTATTTGTACCAAAAAATTTGGTGAAGGGGTGTCAATTCGGGTCAACGGGTTGGATCGGGTTGAACCTGAAACTGATCTCCCCTATTTGTCATGACCCGTTTTTGCAAACGGGTCATAAACTACAACCCAGACATGACCCACTAGAATGCCGGGTTGACACGACCTGACATGAAAACCGCTGAGGATGTGAGATGGACGACGACATCTGAAGGCAAGGGTCGCGAGGTTGAGGCGGACGACGGCCAAATCGAGGCGCTGCCTTGTGCAACCCGACCGAGGAGGTGAGGCGCTGCCTCTTGCGGGTGTGCCCGTATGCCGCGTGCTCCACGGTGAACCAAAAGGTGTCAGGGCTGAGGCGCCGTGCCCGCGTGCCGCGTGCAGAGATGGCTGGGCGCGACAGCGTCTACTTGAGAGTCGCGCAAGGACAGTGAGGTACGATTGCGGGCTTGTGGCTCAAGCTTCCGACCCGACCTGAGTCAATTTTGGGTTTTCAGGTCAATCCAAATCCGGATTTTTTCGGGTCGGGTCCGAGCCAGATTTCGGATCATGTCAATTTTTGACACCTCTAATTTGGTGCATTCTAAATGCACTAATCATTTAATACAGTCTTTAGAATGCAATATTCTTTTTGACTATTTTTTTTTTTAGACTTATAATCCTATTGCTAATTTAAATTACATATTATGCTCATATTTATAATGTTCCGTTTTAAAATTTTGTTTGGAATATAATATTTCTAATCTCAAGCATATTCCTTCCGGACGTCCACCTCGTCGTCTTTCCACTTTTTACTGCGATTTCTACTTCATCAGTTAACTACGATCTAAGAAACGCGAGGGCACTGAGGGGGCAGTAGGGCTTAGTACGCAAGGAAGAAACGTAGGCTTCGTTTTTTACTGAGATGGGTCGGCTCTTTCTGGTGAATCTTGACGGAAAGGTTTATAGCTGCAAGCACTGTCAGACTCATCTCGCTCTCTGCGAAGAAATCGTCTCCAAAGTAAAATCTTTTTGCTTGCGCAATTTTATATTTTTTAGAATCTCTAGAATCTTGGTTGAGCGTTGGAATTTTTCTTGATGATGTGCAGTTTTGCAATCTGTCATGAATCCTTTTCCTTCTTTCTTTCAAGCGATTCAATGACTTGATGAGGTTAACATTGATATGTTCCTGGTCATATTTGTCTGGAATCGTCTCTGCCTAAAAATGATATATTTATCTTACCTTAGACAAATTTCGGAGGCATTTCTTTCTGTTACTGGTCAGGATTCAGTCTGAATCTTTTTTTATGTGAGTTATTAGTTTTTTGGGAAAAAAAATTTAATTTTTTATTCAGGTAATAAGTTGCGGGCGTGCTTTTGCAGGTCCTTTAAAATTCTAGAAGAACCCTGAGGTATTTGTTCTGTTTATTTTCTGTCATAAGTATGATAATTTCAGCATGTGTAAATTGAATCATGAGCTCCTATTCTTTCATTCAAGGTTCGGTTAGGCATTTTGATTTGTCTTTTTCTATCTCCTATCCAAGCTTAGATTTTAGTTGGGAGGATGACAACCGAGCCAGCTTAAGTGGTCAATATAGAATATGGAGGAAAATATTCAAGTTTGTTCAGCCTATGAATTTTCTTTGCTCCTTTTTCCTTTTGAAGTGTGCATGGCTTAACTGAGCTTTTGGTCCATCTAAGTTAAAAAATAAAAAAAAAAGAGCCTACTTTTATAAATGAGCGTGTTAGTGTTGTAATTTTATGTTTCTCCAACTGTGTAGGCCTAATTCATATGTCGCAAAATGAATCTATATCATTAAGGCCTATTCTTAGAAGGAAATTAGAGAAATAAAGTATTTTCATCTTATGTGCATTTTAGTTGTGAAGCTTAGAAAATTGGTGTAATCAAGTTGTAGCTCAATTGGCTTCACAATAGTTGCTGATTACCAAAATATTTTTTTTGTTGATTTGTCTGGTTTAAGGTGTATTACTAATCATTTAAAATGTTGCTTCAGATATAACAACACATATGTGCTGGTCTTTGGATGATGAGTTTTTTTTCTTTAAATATTTAGAATACTGCTACACTCCCCAAAGAAACTAAATTGTGCTTCACTTTGCTTAGGTGGCCCAATAAAAGTGAGAGGGAGTGTAATACACCTTTGCATTAGAAGTGTGTGACTGGGCCACCTAAGCAAAGTTGACCACAATTTGTTATTTTGTTGTGTAGATTTACCTGGGATGTGAAGCTTTACAATTTAATATAATAGCTTCAGTTACTTTGCATGACGTATTTAGTTCTTCTTTTCATATTGTAAGTCAATTAGTTGTACAAAGTGTCTGCTTCCATGAATAGTTAGTTGATTTTATTTATCATAATTCTCATGAAAATTAACTCCAGCAATGCGCACTTGTTTGAAGTCCAAAATGGAATTTATTCTGATAATTTTCTTTTGTATTTGCACAGTCCTTTCATTGCAGGCATGGGAAGGCCTATCTGTTCAATAATGTGTAAGTTCCTTATTATTTTTATTATTTTTGGCTTGTACCTTCTCTAAGTTGGGCTTTTCGTATACACCTTCATGCGGAGACACACACACACATGAATATGAACATCCTTGCATTCTTTTTGTAGACATATTTTATATAATTATCCTCTTGAACAAAAAATGAGGTGAAATATCTTGCTATTGCATTTAAAGAGATGAATTTTTTATTTATATTGCATAGAGAATTCAACAGATTTCTTGTTTGTCGGCTCTTGAAGAAGCGGTGAGAGATAAAGAACATTTTAATTTGAAAGAGAATCATGAATATACCTTTATAAATCAAAAAGTAGACGGGTTCAGTATTCTCTTGAAAAATCAAATCAACAACTCTAATTTCACAACTATATTATCTAGAAGTTTAAGTTTGTTGGCTAGTGAGATTTAATGGGAAGGAGAATTATGTGATGTAAGTAAAAAAGTAACGACAAAGCTTACTCATATCGCTATCACCTTAGATATTGACAACATCATCTAGACTATCAACTGCCACCGTTAAAAGATTTTTTGTGCACCTTTGCTCAATTCAGGAATGGTGGTGCCCAAGGTTACTAGTGATTTAAGATCAAAATAGAGGCTACATTAGTGATAGTGATTTTGTATGGATTTGTGTCTGTGTTGCATTGATTGGTTGGGCTTTGGATTAGGTTGGTGTGGGCTCAATGAGACAATGAGCGGCTTGGGTATAGATTGGGTCACAAAATATGTGCTCTGGTGACATAGGTCGACTCTTATAGGCTTTGTTTAGGGATGTGCGACCTTCTGCCTTAGGCTAGGCTCAAACGGTATTATTAAAAGAACGGTATATATTCTTTAAGGTGATAAAAAGGTTGGGATTTGAAAGGAGATTGATGCAACAGATATAGAGGTGATTGAGGTAGAGTTTGGAGATGATTATTTTTTATTCGGCGTTAAGAGATGTAGGGGAATGTATTAAGAGTGATTTTAGGACTCGTGAACTTTTTCAGGGAGAAGATCAAATGGTGGTCAAGGCTATAAGGAGAAGGTTTGGATTTGAGTTGCTTTTGTATTGGCTGATTTTGTGAGGTATTTAAGGGAATTTAGGTTTGGAGTTATGAGGGGTATGAGTATTTTTTGTATTAGGAATAATAATTTGGAGTTATTTAAGGTGGTTATGTGGATGTTTTGGTGTGGAGAGTGAAAGGAAAGTCGGTTGGCTGAGTTTGGATATATTTTGGATAGTTTGAGTATTTTGTGAATAATTTGATGTAAGAGTGTGGGAACTTAAAGAGGAGGTCTAAAAAACTCAACGGAGATGTATAAATGAGAAATATAGAAAGAAGTTATACAAATAAAATAAAATTAACAAGTATTAAATATCGCATAAAAGAGGAATATCTAAGGTTACCAAATCAAGTATAAGAGATTAGCCAATAAGCTTTAACTAAGGAGGAAGACAAGACTTGATAATATCTTTATTAGACACTAAGCTTCTCCAGCTAATTTCTATTTCATTTCAATACCTTTTCCTAACAGATTTTAGGGTATTATAATCATTATACATAAGGAGAAGATATTAAAAATAAAGGGTAATTAAATAATAATAATAATTACCTATTAGCCATTATTTTTTATTTTATAATTCTATCTTTTAATTCCATTGAATGAAGTTTTTGGAAGATGGAACAACCCTAAGAACGCTCAAAAGAGGCGACCATGCTTGTTTAGACTTGGACTATTATGACTTAGCAAGATGAGGTGACAATGGTGATGTGTCATTGTGGATTACACTTGAGTGACATTTCATTGTGAACTCCACAACAACAACAACATCAAGCCTTTATCCCACAATGTAGGTGAGCTACATGAATTCTTTCTTACCATTGTGTCATGTTAAGAGCCAAATTCTCATTTAGATCTAATAAAGAAATGTCATTTTTAATATTTTCTAACCAAGTCTTTTTTAGGTCTACCTCTATCTTTCTTAACATAGGTCAAATCTAATACATCTACTTTCCTAACTGGGTCATCGGAAGGCCGCCGTTTTTTGTGACCAAACCATCTAAGGTGACTCCTAATCTTATC
>NW_021319178.1:16790428-16795963 GCF_001605985.2 Dendrobium catenatum
ATTTTAATTATAACCGCAAAATAATCCTGAAGATCCCCCATTCAATCATCAGCGTTCGAATGGGTTTTATTTGATTGTGGGGTCGGTTCCTACCGGGCGCAAGCGCCCCGGTAAGTTAATTACTCGTTAAGAGCCTCGATCTAGAGAAGACTCCGTCGAATTAAGAGACGTTTAGTATTATCTCCCTAAGTATGGTTTTAGTGCAGGATTTCTAGGTCCTTCCTAATCCAATAGGTGGAATGTCCCATACTTTGGCTCGATCAGCATCATACAGGTTCTAGGTCAAAGCATCGGTAGGGCTAAAATGAAGTGGAATACGTGGAGAAAAGAAGAGAAAGCAGAACATACAGCCATCATGAAGAGAAGAGGGCGGTGGCGTCTCTATGGTGACAGCAGATGGGTAGGATTTTATGCTTCCGAAAGGTATGGAGAGCTTACCCACCAATATAGGTTGTATAGTGGTAAGTCCTGTACCACTTCACCTTTAGATCCTAACTCGTAATAAGAGTGTGATATCGTACAGTCACGACATTAACCCTACGCCTAAATAATGGATGCAACCTGGGACTTATAGCGCCTTCCTGAAAAGGAGAGCCGCTAAAAATTCTAAGCCACAACACAATCGTCCGCTATCATGTATGCAAGATGGCGTAGGGTCTTTCATTAACAGGATTCCAAGGAGTTAATCAACGTCAAGGACTTAAATCAACCGACTCTACATATGCAGACGAATAAGACCTATCGATTGGTATGATGGTCAGATAAAGATGTTAAATACAGGAATGTCTTAAGATCGACTAATGCAATGCATGTATGTAAGTGCATTGTGAGAGAAAGTGTGGTAAAACGTATGCATGACATCCAGGTACAGAAAAGGTAAAATAAACAACAGCCGCTAAGAGGTACCCTCCAGGCAAGGTTAGACCAGCAACAAGTAAATGCATTCAACGGTCCACTCTGTGGCACAAAGGTGGCCTACTCTAAGGCCTAAATGACCCTAAGGTCGTTCTAATGGCTCACAAAAAAAAAGGAAAGAAAAAAGGGGAGGTCATTGATCCGTAACCCAAATAACCGGAACAAACGGCCAAATATCCTAGTAGAAAAAAAACAACGATGCCCACTTTCGGCTGGAGAAACAACGATGCAACCTTTGGCATTATAAGTGGTGTATTTTCTTAGTCAGGGCAACCCCTAGGCCTATAAATGAACCGCTATATGGGTCTCTATGGCTTCGACAGAAGGGGGGCGAGCTGTTGACTTATAGGTGAATCGTCGACCATGAAGAGACTGCTACCTGCAGGCTGTCCACGTGTGATGTTGACAATTCCGAATAAATAGAATTAGCTGCAACACATATACGCTGCCTAGAATTACTGTTAAGAGCGGCTGTTGCACTGTGAAAAGTTTCCGTTTTATAACAAGAGCCGTTAGTTCCGACAGAAGCTAAGCTCATACTGACTGTATCTCGAGAGACGCTGACTAATATATATGAGCTGAACAGGAGAAAAGAAGTCACGTAATTAACGATTACCATGGGATCACTGTCTAAAGTCCTCGCAAGGAAATACATACAGACGAATCTATTTATGAGGCTGGGGCGCTCGAAAGAGTGCAGCCGTACCGTCCCAAAATAACAATAGCCGAAGAAATCAGTCATGGAATCTTAAAATTGCATTTTATAAGACATGGTCATTGTACGACAAGCATTGGAATAACAGAGAAAATGTGAGCCTAAGCTCGAGCTAAAAAGATGTCTTAACTAAACCGAGCCTAGCATATGTACACAGTGTATAGGTGGTTTTGGATAATGATCCTATGTTAGGGAGAGTTTAATTTATAGGTTGCTTTATCATTTGATGTTGTTGGAAGGCAGAGGAGAATTTTGGTTTTATAGTCTAATCATTAGTACTGTTAGGATTGATTAGAGATTTTTTATTTTGAGGATTTGACTTGAATTATTCAATAGGTTACAAGATTAAAGAAGATAGATGAATTAGGCAGTTTATTATCATTGTGTTTGGATTCAAACATCGATCAATATCAATTAGTTTAAAGTTTTTGCCACTAGCCATTGAATCTCATTCAGTGGCGTTGTTGCCAGCATGCTCGAGGAACTCAGCCTCCTTAGGGACACTAGCCGCCGCCAGCTCGGAGTTTCCGATCAATTAAACTTCATCTTTGGAGTGATTGTTATATATTAAGTATGTTGAACTGATTTTAAATAGATTGAATTTAAGAGTTGATGGATTTTGAGATGAGTTATTAGACTTTGAGTTATAATGAAATCTTTTTTGATGAGTTCTTTATGACTCATTTAGTTTAGGTTAGGTTTTGATTCACTTAACTTAATATTAAAGGTATTTTAAACTAAGTGTGTTGTTAGTAATAAGTGAGTTTAATTAAAGCTTTAATTTTTATAAGTCTTTTATGTTGGGTCAAATTTTAGTTTAGGTTTACTCTTCTAATTTAATCCACATCTTTTAAGACTTTTAGGTTTGTTACGAGTGGATTATTAGATTTGTTGGATCTAATTTAAGTTTTGTATTTTAGAGATTATGAAATGTTAATTATGGTTCAAGTACAAGTTAAGTGTTTTAGTGTATTTGTTAAACATTGAATTAAGGTTAACTATCATTGGTTGATTATTAGTGAGTTAGGGAATACTAGATCTAGGAAAATGTGTCACTAAATTTAAGTTTTGATGTCTCTATCCTATAAGGAGCATACATCCTAAGTCTATGTTATCTAAGACCGATCCTTAATTTTTGTCCTTAGGTGTCACTAGTGTTATGAGACTAAAGTAAATGTTTTATAACTGTTTAGACATTTGCACATGTATTAATAGATTTAAGGATCTACGAAATAAGACAATAAGTAGAAAAGTAGTGGAGATGCAATAATAACAAAAATTATAAAATACTAAAAAGAAGGGGAGAAGTAAGAAAACAAAACAATAAAGGAATGTAGGCATTTTGTTGTTGGGCACACTCCTTTGCAGCCAAGTGTGCCTATAAAACAATCTTCTCCCCAATTCGATACGATACGAATAGGGAAGAAGGCATTTTCAATGCCATTTACTGTCCCCACATTCCAAATCAAGCACTTGATAAATTTAAAATGACTGACCAAATTATTTTCTAAATGAAACACAAATTGACCAAGGGGAGAAAGCTCCCAAAACTAAACTAAACTTAAAACAAATCCTCTTTTATTTCACATTCATCCAAAACCCAACTTTAGAAACAAATACAAATAAGAAGGAAGACAAACCATACATAAATAATATCATTCGTTCCAAAAAGAGAAAGAATCTCTCAATCCAAAGACAATCATAAAGTTCCAAATCTCAAAATTCATTTACAAAACCTTCACATGAAACGACATATGAAACCCCTTATCGAAGGGAAAGCAAAACACCAAAACTCTTTTGACACAAAAAACAAACAAGTGCTTTCTTTTTTTTTTCTTTTGGCGTGGGGTAAAGCCAAAAAAAACCTCATAAAACATTCATAAAACTTATCATAAAAATAATTCATAAAGCCTTCCAACGAGAAGAAATCCAAGAAGCACGATTCTCCGACATAAAGCAAATCATAACATCTTTCAAATAATCATCCAAACAAACCCACTTTTCAACTCATCTCATTCCTTCAAAACTGAAAAGAAGCAATTCAAGCAAGTGAAGCAACCGTTCATTTTCATTCGTGCAAAGAGAAAATTTAGAACGTTTCTCTCTCCAATACAAACACACGATATGAGGTAACCCCAAACATTATTGCCCAAAGGATCCATAATCTCCATTCTACACATAGCCATCAAACTGAAACTTCACATATTTCAGGAAAGGTATTCCACTTTTCATTCCAAATCACAAACTCATTTAATAGAAATTCTAACCTCCACATTTCACCAAAGATACAATAACTATAAGAGGGGGGGGGGGGCTCAATGTCAATTTAATCTCCCGTAAAGGAATTAGGAAGCCTTCAGCACAAAACATAACTTCTCCGCAATCAAAACATGCTTCAATCTAAGCAAAGTGCACATGTAATATTTCATCATAAGAATATAGGGTAGGTAAAATCTTCCAACAAATTTTTACCTTCCATACCACATGCCATCAAAAATTTCAAGAGGTGCTCCTAACCCAAATTCTTGAAATCATTCTCATACAAGACCTACAATGCTTTGCCAAAATTCAAGAGAGTAATCCAATAAACTCAAAACTCCAACACACATAACAAAGTGTCACTTACAATTCAACCGAAGCCATCTAATTCTTTGATATAAAACATCTCATAGAACTCTCTAATTATGAAGCAACTTGGGGAACCCTCCAACATAAAGCAAGCAAAGCTTGCATCAAACCAAATTCGCTTCGCAAATAAAACTTCTTACATGTAAAGCAATTCATGAAACCTTCCTACACAAAATCGCCCATAAGACTCTCGAACCTTTTTTTTCTAAAGACGATTTTTGAAAGACTTACAAATAGTAACCACTTCTCTTCTACAAATCATATAACAACTCATGCTATAAATGTGTGAAAGTGTTATTGAAATTTTCTCCTGCATGAATATATAATGCCACAAAAATATAGAAAATCCTTCAACATGATTCATAAAGCCAATGTGATTCCAAAAGCACGAGCAAACTTCGTTAAATATAATGCTATAGAATGGCTGGAGTCAAACACAACCAAAGCATGGATATGTTATATTAATTTAAATCATGCTTCACTAATACAATGCATATATATATATATATAATCAAAAAAAACATTCTATAAGAACATTCTAAGATTTTATTCTCACCATCCATATTATTCTGGTGGGGATTTATTATCCTCTTTTTAGATCTTTCAAGTGCTTTTAATGACGATACAATCCTTCACCTTCATATGAAGTTTTGTCAAGGCAGCAAAAAGAGTTACATCACAAGAGTTTCTCAGAAGCATTTCATCAAGTAATTGAAATGCAACCAAACAAAGTTAGAGAAACAAGCAGCCGTAGAAGTCAAATTAACATATGAGAAATAAGGTTCTACCCAGCCAGGTATATGCAGGAAAAGCATAAGCAGCAAGTAGTAGATATAGAAGACGTGACTCACCGCCATGACATTAAGTTTTTTTTTTTTATCATGTTTCTATGAAAAGAACATATTTCCCACGCTCAAACAATCACATACCCTTTCTAAAGGAGACATTTATTGAGAACACATACACAGATGCCAATCCATTCGACATAAGCACTAAAAGTATACGAACCATATAGAATCAATACCACCAAGATCTCATCACATTCTCTAGCTACCAACACTTGAAGAAAGAGACTAGAGAAAGAAAGGAATCAGGGCATGGTGATAAATGGAGTGGACGGATAGAGAAATAAAAGAAGTAATGAATACTACCTGTACATGAGAAGCGACAACGGAGGCGTCGGGTGCTGGAAGAGATCTCCACGTCGGTTCTTCTTACTCACACGACCAGCAAGTGTACGGGCGAGTCTTCCACCTCCTCGCGCAACAAGGAGATGG
>NW_021319178.1:16800797-16831943 GCF_001605985.2 Dendrobium catenatum
ATTTTGCAGTCAGCATCGCTACCATCGGGCTTCTTCCTCATCTTCTTCTTCTCTCTCTTCACTTGAGTTCCCTTTGTGTAGAATGAGGGCTCTATTTATAGTTTTTAAGGAGTGGCATAGCCCGTAAATAGGCGTGAGGCGAATTAGGAGTGGTTTGAATGGACGGCCGATATCGAATCCTTTGATCATGCACCGTTCGTTGGGCATTTGAAGGCTTTAATGATGTCGGAATTCGGGGATCTTGGGCTCGTTGGATTTGTCTCGTCGAGCCGTTCGATTCAAGTATAAGCTCATCAAAATCGGAGACCGTTTGGTAACTCAAATTGCGGTTTGAACATTCCAACAGCACTTTAAGCCCGTGATTCGGACTCATTTGGGCTCGGATTGGGTTGATCTTGGTGTTGTTGGGTTCGTATTTCCGAGACGCTCAGTTTGACTGTAAGCTCGTTGAAATCGGAGTTCATATGCTCCCGAAATTAATTTTTGAAGTTTCCGAACTGATTTTGCCTCGAGATTCGTGCCCGATCATGTTAATTTTGTGATGACGTATCAGTCATCAATCAACATTGCTCCATGATATCTTCTCTTATCACAATCCTGCAGAGGTAGAAGATCAATTATATGATCCAATAAAAGATAAAAATACAAGAAGGAAAAACATATTCCTACAGAATTTTATCTTATTTCATTACTTCCATGGCAGAAAGGGTAGCTCTTGGTGCATTCGTTAATCCACCTCCAGAAGAAACACACGTAAAATTGGCTTTTGATGGATATCAGAGTTATTATGACAAAGCACTCCAAAGGAAAAACTTGTATCATCTAACAGATTATATGAACTCTTGAAAACATACCTCCCTGATAATAAATATAAGCAGCTCAATTGATTACTAGTCTTTCTAGTGTCCTCCATATCTATTTCAAAATTTTAGAAAAGCCAAGGCCTTAGTTGCCACCAACGTCCTCTTAGCTAAAAATCTAGTACTAAAGGATTGGGACTTTACCGGAGATTGATGGTCTTGCGACTCCTACAAGAAAGTCTTTAAAGAAAAATTTGGGGGCACAATGGGGATCAAACATTTATCAGAGATTGACGCATATCAACTCCTTAAAAGAAAATTCAAAGAAAAATAGGAGCCTGCCGCGGGTAGGCCCCCATGCAATGGGAGGAATCGGGGCTACCAGAAATTGACGTCTTGTGACTCCTACCAGGGTCAAATTTTTGGAGGAAGACCGGAAGCCTGTGGTCAAAGACCGAGCTTTTTATCACCATTTGACAGTTTTGTTAATCCTTCATGATAGTCTTCAAATGAAAGCCAAAGCCACAGTAGGAGAAAACCGAGTCTTTTTCCAGTGTGACAAAACTCAAAAATTTTCCAGTCAGTTTTTTCATTAATATATGGGAGAAATTTTAGACCTGCTACGAGATCATTGCTCTCCCTAACCCCCAAGGAGCGGGTGGGGGTATTTATATGACAAGAAATGGATAGCTCAAAAGCCAATCCAAATTTTTATATTTTTTCTTAATTTGTTAACGTGCAAAAAAATCATATAATTAATAATAATAATAATAATAATAATAATAATAATAATAATTAATAATAAAGTTTTTTTTTTTTTGCGGAAAATTATAAACATTCCTATTTACGAAGAGACGACATTGTAGCGTCTCATTTCCGTCACTTTTTGTCAAAACAGAGGAAAAAGCACACATTGAATGACGAGGGCATGCCCCCTCCCCAACGTGCGCACAAAGTTCTTGCATCACACGTCACGCGTATGCCTTGCGCGGCGGGTCGTTAGTGGAAGCGATGGTCGGCTGCTGCATAATCGGCCGTTCAAGCCTGTCCGAATGTTAGACCTTTTGAGGCCCTCATTAACCATGTTTTTTAGTTTCTAATCCAACTTTGACACATTCAAAGTCCAACAGAATCTCTACAATCAATATGAAGCATTGTTAAAGTTTAGTAAATTAATTTTTTTTTTAACCATATTCTAATTTATTTTCTTACATCAAGAAATGTTCAATTCTTAATCAAAGGTGCTCTATTTGGTCCATGGCAAAAAGGCCTACATTGACGTTTGGGAAATGTGCACATCACGTAATTTGTTCAAATTCTAATTTTGCTTTCGACGCTTATTTTTGAACTTTACAAGCTTCAATGTTTGCAAATAGGGTGCAACTGATATGTCGTAAAAAAATTCATGTTAATCGAGCATGAATCTTGATGCAAATAATAGTAAGAAGCTTCAAAATTTGAATTCAAGATCACCCAAACTCTAATTTCACCAATATTATAATTAAATTGATCATCTCAGGGAGACAAAACCAACGACACTTAAATTAATCCAACCAGAGCCCAAATAATCTCAAATCAAAGGACCAAACCCTTCTTTAATTCTTTAGAGTATTAATTGGATAATCAAATGATATTCGAGTATGACATGCATATAGTCAAATCGAGCGGCTCGATAAAAAGAATCATACAAACCTAAGATTGCCTTATTCTGACGTCATTATAAATATTAAAAAAATTTCTATGATCGAGGGGATTGATATTAGTCATCCGAAGGAACACTCAAAACTTACCATTGATCTTCTCCATATTTATTGGTCATGACACTCCCACAAAATATAAGCCCTTGTTCTTTACATAGAAGGCTAAAGAGAAGAGAAAGCTAGGGAGCTCAATCATATTATGCAGTCAGCATCGCTACAGTCGGGCTTCTTCCCTACAATTGACCGTTGCTGGAATTCCACTCGTTTGTTGGAGGCTGGCAAATCTCTTCCCAATTTCCAACCATCACCGAAATTCCACATCTTCATTGTCATTGGATCTCTTTCCGACAATCAATCGTGGCCGAACTTATGCACATTCGTTGGTAGATGTCAGAACTCTTTCTAACCTCTGACCGTCACAGTATTTTCACCTATTCATTGGTAGCTGCTAGATCTCTTTCCGTCCATAGTCCATCACCAGACTTCCGCTCGTTCGTTGGTAGCTGCCGGATCTCTTTTCGACCACCGACTATTGCCAAACTTCCACCAATTCATTGGATATCATCATATCTCTTCCCAACTATTGATTGTCTCCAATTTTTCGTCTGTCTGCTAAATATCACTAGATCCCCAACCATCACCAAACCTCTACTTAATATTTTCCCAACTGTTACTGCTATACTTTTAATATCTATCATGCAATCAAATCAGGAGTACTCATATGAAGTTTGGTCAATTATCCAATACATTGTATTCTCATCATCGTTGAGTTAAGGAACAGTTCGCCCCTATAATCTCCTTAAACATTAGCAGAATCATTTAAACTAGACGAGGCCCCGTGATTTTTTCTAATTTTCAGAATTTTCCATGTAAAAATTTAGGTGTTTCTTTATCATTTCAATTATTTGTTTGTGCGTTGAATTTTTGTGCATCGCTAAGACGTAAAATCTTTTCACTCTACCGCCATGAATTTCACAACCCGAAACATACATAAAATCATACATTGTTAAACTCATGATTAGTAGTAGATTTGGCACCATAATATTGGAAATTATTGGCGATTGCAGATGTATTGATAATGTAAAACACTCTTGCTTACTTATAAAGCTGATAAATAACACATTTTCAAATAAAGAATAGTTAGAATATCAGTTTCATTATTTTATTTTAATTAAACTTATGCAGTGTCTCTAAAGCGTTCAACATAAGATCAAGCACAAAAACCAAATATTCATAAATAGAAATGATTATTATCCTAACTAAGATAAAATTGTTCATTAAGTTTTAATTAAAAAACAGCTTTCAAATGAAAAAAAAAGGGAGTCAAATTGAATTTTATCTAGTCATAAATAAGATATCTAAAAAGGTAGCCTTGTTGAAATCAAAGTACTAATGTTAGTATGTAATTATTCAAAGGGCTTGTTTTAGCTAACGCAATCAATGTTCTCAAATTACAAATAAAAGAAAGTTGAAAGTTGCCTTCATTGTTGTCCATAGTCATAGATGACATAAAAAAGGTTGCTTGGAATCACTTTTTATTAAAACTTAAGCTTTTTAGTTTGAGATGAATTCTTATTTTTTTCTAAAATATTTTTCTAGTATAAATATTTTTTGCTCATGAAATTTTTGTACTATAAAATTATTTTAAAAAACAGTAAAAAATAGTCCTAAATAAAGCCTTGATTATATAACATTAAATGAATAAGAAGCTCAATTAGATCTTTTGGTTGGAAGCTTAAGCTTTTGGGATAGCTTTCTTATTGTTTTCTAAAGCGAATTTCTAGTATAAAAGTTTTTTAACTAAAAAATTTTGTACTAAGAAAATACTTTAAAAAACAGTAAAAAAACGTCTCAAACTAAGCCTTAATCTAAATATATATATAAAGTGGAGAATGTGGATCATATGGGATTGTTAGGGGCCACCTTCTATTTTTATTTTTATCAAATACATGTTGTTCGTACCTTTAGAAGAGTTTTTTTTTCTTAACTTATCAAGATAATTTTGAAAAAACTTTAAATAAATTTTAGGTGTTTTTTTTTTTTTAAATATAAATCAGACACGGCCCACCACCACTAGGTATGGATCACCATTCTTGCCAACCATTGTCACCTCCTTAATTATGGGGAGTGATTATTACAGATCGGACACAGAGGATTATTTGGATTTGTCTTTGTAAACAGTAAAAGCGCATGGTGAGTATCTATTCATAGAGACAAACCAAACCTCCAATCTCCGCACGTAATAATTTGTCCCTTTTGCGATGCTCATTGACCAATAATAACAAAAATAACACTTATTTAAATTATTTAATATTTTTTTAATTTCATATTAAAAACAAATAAAATAAAACAAAAATATTAAAAAAACATAAATACTCTTAGGGGTTGTTTGGCTTGAGGAAAAAGGAATGTAGTGCAAATATATATTGGTTGGATATAATGTGAATTAAAGTAAAATTCAAATGTATTAGAACTCTCTGTTAAAGCTCATTTCAGGTGTAAGTGAAACCTGCTCAAATCCTATAGATTATTAGGTGCGGAGTGCGGACGGGGAGAATCTTCTGTACAAGCACTATACCCAGCTAGGTACCTGCACTCATACCGCTGGATATCACTGAATACCACTATGTATTTAATATTTGTACGGGCGGCTGCACACTCCACACCTGATAATTTTTCCTCAAATCGCTCGAAAAATCAATTCACGCGGATGCGAGAGAGAAGCCTGCGGTAACCCTTGTTCGTTTCTTCCTCCGTTGTCGCGGTAATCCTTCTGCTTTTCTTCGTTGATGTTCGACTTCGCCTGCTTCACGTGAGGTAGACTTTTGAACTAGTCGCAGAAAGCTCGTTCGCCCCTTCGCCTCCGTCGACGACGTTCTGTCCCTGTCGGATCTGCTTTGTCGCACCTCTCTGCATGCGGAACGAACCGGAACGAAAGCCCTAGCTTCCCGACTTCAATGCTTCAGCTCCGATGGGATGCAATCGGTCGAGGATTGCGACCAACGCAGTTCAAGAGAAGCTATGGATGCTAAGGAAGATGATCGCGATGAAGATGCATCCATGACATAACAACCTGTAGCTTGTGAAGAGCAGAAATATGTTGGTTCGGCCATGGATTGCTGAGTTTTGGAGCAGTGAAGTCACGAACAGGTTTGCGACAACAACCCGATAGACCCCTGTGAGGATGTTTGTGCTTGTGAACAGCGCTACAGGGTTTGCGAAAATTCAAAATTCAGCCACACTAAAGAGCAATGCTACTGGTTCATGCACTCTAGGTGCTTGTGGAAAATCCCCCAATGGTGCATAATTCAGATTGTTTTTTCAATGTTATAGAAAATTTAATTTTACATTTGTCTTCAAATTCATATATTTTTTTCAATTTTATAGCAAATTTTATATTTAGGTATATTTGTCTTCAAATCTCTTTTTTTTTTCCCAATTTATAGCAAAATTTCAAATACTTGCTTTTATTTTACTATTAGATATCTTAATCAAACAAAAAAATAATAATTTCCTGCACTTAGTTTTGCAGACAATCAGATAATCCCATAAAGTATCTAAATACAAGCATTTATTTTACATTGTTTTTTTTTTTTTAAGACAACCAACACCCTTAAACAAACCTTTAAATACACATGAATTAATTTAGGAATGAATGCACAAAACTTATCTCCAAAATCTGCTTTATTTAGAGTGAAATCAATAGATTCAAAATAACATGCGACACAGTTCGCACTGTTCACGAACAAGAGAATGACGCGCTTTTTGCCGTTTGAATGGAGAGGTTTGCGGGCCCCAAACAAGGTTGGAGTTCGGGTTGACAATGCCCAAAGGCTCCTAAGAAATAATTGTAGCTATAATGGCCTCTAATTCTTTAGGACAATAGATGCCAATTTTATTTACATTGTTGTGTTATAAAAATGCCCACTCTTTTTATGGTATGTGCTCAAATAAAAAAAAAAAATCATATTAAAAAACATTCAACATTAATAATCTAAATAATTAGAAAAAAATTTTAATACCATGTATAAGTATTCTCAATATGAATAAAATTTGATATTTAGAAAGAATTTTAATTGAAAAAATTGTAAATAATAAAAAATGAATATGTACAAAAAAGTTAAATATTTAACGAATATTAAGTATTTAAATTTAATATTAAATAAAGTAAAGTAAAAGTAATATCAAAATTATAATAATACATAAAGTATTTAAATTTAATTAAATAATAACTATTAAAAGCTTAAGTAAACTATTTTATTATTAATAATTACAAAAAATTATATTGTTCACAAACTACTTCAGAAAAAAAAAATCATTAGAAATTTAGAACCAAACTATCAATAATATTGAGATATAGTTATATCAAATGTGCCATCCCCTTAATATTAATTATTTAAATACTTAAATTTCAATAAAAATGAACGTTTAATTTAACACTTAAAATAAGTTTAATAAGATCCAAAAATATATTTAAATTCAATACAATAATAAGTATTTAGGACTTACTAAAAAAATTATATACAAGATTATAATATATATAATTTAATTTGCATTTAAAATAACATGATCTAAAAATTTATAGTGAGTGTGAAAATGAAGAGAGAGAGAATCCATTACCTTAAATGCCTATAATATAAGTTCCAATGAATTCTAAAATGCTAAAATATCCAAAATAAACATCTTCATATTTTATTTATAAGATCTGAGGATTGCATAGAAAACTACTTTAACAAATGAATAAAAAATATAAGATAGCTAGGTGTGGTAAGGTGGCCTCTTTTTAACTGGACATTTCTAGAGTGCTGGAGCCAAGAATTTTTCTTGTGGTGGCACAAATTATCTATTTTAAAATTACACTAAACCTATTTCATCCTAACTTGAAATAAACATAGGGGATTTAGTTTGGTGTAAAAAAAAAAGACAAAATCATTTCTCGTTTTTTCATCGACTTGTCCTCCAAACCAGTCTTCATCTTCATCGACTTTTTCTCCTCGACTTTCCCTCATCCGAATCAGTCTTCATCTTCGTCAGCTTTTCCAGATCCGAATCAGTCTTCATCTTCATTGATTTTTTCACGTTTCTTCTTTCTCAGCAGCTATAAAAAGTTTATTGAGCTATAATCATAAAAAATATGAAACTTTCGCAATATTTTCTTTGAAAAAGGGCATCAATCCTAAACCGTAATATTTGAACAAGACATTTCTGGGCGGGCGATCGGCTGGCAAGAAAAAATGTGAAAAGAAATGAATATCCATTGTATAATCCATGCTGTATCAGGGATTTTATGAGTTCCGGACATATAGCTACTTCTCTAATTTATCCATTTTAATACCCGCGGTCAAGGCATAATAAAATTCAATTTAAATTAAATAATAAAATCATTTTCTTACTTGAACAAATTTCAAAAGCAGGTAAAATAAAAAAAAAATAATTATAATAAAAAATATTAAAGTAGGCATAGTCACATGTTTAATGACAGACTGGTCGCTAACGTGGCAAACACATCAGCATATGTCGTTTGTTTAACTGGCGACTTATTTGTCACATCAGTGACCACTCGTAAACGATCAACAATGACTATTTTTAAAATTTTTAAATAATTAAAGTTTTTTAGTATAACTTGCTTTAAAAATTGTCCTTTCTAAATGTATTTGCTTTTCATAAAAAAATGTTGGGAATAGGAAGTTATGTGCCAACATGCATCGTCTTATTTTTTAAAATAATCAAAGAAGCAACTTTTCTTTAAAATGAGAAACAAAATCAATCTTCAAAAGGTAATAATTCCAAGGAAAACAAAATTTTGGGACAACCTTTTTAATATTTCATAAAACAATTTTTTAGTACCTAAATTTTAATTATTATACTTAAAAAATTATTTTAAAAAATAATAACAAAATCATCCCAAATAAAATAATCTCCAATATGAAGATACCATCGTACCTCCACAGGATTGGAGGATGTATGATTGTCGTCTTTCTTCATTGAATTGTAAACATAAAAAAATTATAACTTATTTATTATAAAATTTATGATATTTAATAAAAAATAATAGATATACTCACATGTAAAAAATTAAGAAAAAAACATTTTAAATGGGTCATTCTTTAGTCAAAAATGAATTTACGGGTCAATCCGAATCCGACCTATTCAATAAATAGGTAAAAAAATTTAACCCAAATTTGACCCACTTACTAAACAAATCAACCTGAATTTAGATTTTTTAGGTCAAGCTCGAAGCGACACCCCATCTCACACATCATCCGATAATGACAGATTAGAAAAAAATTGCTTATCGTTGTCGATGTTACACGATGACTGTTATGGCAATATTTAAAGCTATATGAAACAAATTTCGCTGCTTGTTGCTTGATTTGTCTTTAATGTTTCTCATAATTAAACAAACTACTTAATCAATGGACATCTCCATTAAATAAAAAAATAGAAAGCTGATATAATTAGCATTATTTGTGACTTCGAACATAGATGACGCAGCAACCCGTATTTTCTTCAGTCTTGTCCGATTTTCCTGCTAAATAACAAAAGAGTCGCTCTTTTTCCTATTTTTATATTGGAGGGGAGCCCTAATTTCGTACAAATTTATGTTTAGAAGAATTAAGATTTATTTAAGGCGCCTGTAATTTTTTAAAAGGTGTTGTAAGATTACTTGTAGGTATTTTCTTATATTTACTAGATTGTGAAAAATAACTTCACATCACA
Source organism: Dendrobium catenatum (assembly GCF_001605985.2). Taxonomy (NCBI): domain Eukaryota; kingdom Viridiplantae; phylum Streptophyta; class Magnoliopsida; order Asparagales; family Orchidaceae; genus Dendrobium; species Dendrobium catenatum. The sequence continues at coordinate 16,810,018 of NW_021319178.1, forward strand.
CAAAATCTTTGTGAGTACTATAAAAAAATAGTAAAATAAAAGTGTGTCAGTGGTTTGAAAAAGTAAGTAATGAAATCGGCCTAAAAATTATTTAATTTCAATATTATAATAAAAAATTCTATAAGATGGTAGTGAGGCCTGCAATATTTTATGATGTTGAATGTTGGTCATTAAAAGAGAAGCATAATACTAAGTTAAGTGTGGCAGAGATGAGGATGCTCAGGTGGATGAGTGGCTTTATCCTTAGAGATAGGATACGAAATGAGCATTTACGTGAAAGGGTTGGAGTAGCTCCAATAGAAGATGAGATTAGAGAGAGTCGCCTTAGATGGTTTGGTCACATAAAACGGTGGCCTTCCGATGACCCAGTTAGGAGAGTAGAGGTATTAGATTTGATTATATTAAGAAAGGTAGGGGTAGACCTAAAAAAGACTTGGTTAGAAAATATTAGGAATGACATTTCTTTATTAGATTTAAACGAGAATTTGACTTTTAATAGGGCACAATGGAGAAAAAGGATTCACGTAGCCGACCCCACGTAGTGGGATAAAGGCTTGATGTTGTTGTTGTTGTTGTATTATAATCAAATAATTAAAAATAACAAAACATAATTTCTCAAATCTTTTTAGAATTAGATACTTGATTCAGGCTGTAAACTAAAAAAATTACAGGCGTTGTACTTTTCCCTTTTTTAAAAAAAAATTGCTTTATAAAACAACAAGAAATATGCCACAAATAAAATCTTAGCCTCTTTACCTCTCCTTCCCCATCACTAGGTGACATGACTTCATCAAATCAAGAGCCTTAATTGCTGACTAAATCATTCCTCCACTTTTTTCTTCCACAAACTACTTACTAAGATACACCCAACTTAGTTGCAGCACATGGTAATATCCAAAATCATCAAGAATACAATCATACACTCCTCACAATCAACCCCTCCAACATCATAGAACTTACCACCACTAACTATGGCTTCGTTTGTGATGGCTTTCTTACTGCTTCTTAGAGCAGCTTTTTAGTACATAAAACTTACCACCACCATCGACACTCCAATTTGGTTGATCAATTGTGGGGTATCTTATCATGTCACCATTGAATCCAACAATCTCTAAATATATATTCCCAGTGATGCAATATATGTCTTGTAATCAAAGACAACACCAATTTCATTATAACCCACATCAATTCCACCACTCTATAATTTACCTCTCATATGTTTATCTAACTAATTTTGAGTATAATTGGAATGAAATAGAGCCTCATATATATTTATCAATCTTGTTATACAATTATGCCTCTTTTAAACTTATACATGATTATTTTTATCTTGAAGATATTTTTCTGAGATCAATTCTTCTAAAAGGATAAACTATAAATGATGTATATGACTATTTAGCCTCATTTACCAATCTAGTTGGGCTTCATTTTGTGTGACAAAATAGCATCAATAGAGTGGCACTCTCAATTAGGACACCCTACTTTTACTACTTTTAAGCCTTATATTTTCACATATTTCTTAATTAACTTTAGCAAGTCCTTCTTATAATACTTATCAATGCAATACAAGTCACAAATTAGAATTTGTTACTACTTCTATTTTCCGCTCTCATAGTGTAAACGTCATATATGTATAAGCCTCGCATGTTATTCTATTAGTGACTTCAACTACTATACAATTTTTTTTTATTACTTCAATACATATATATGACGCTACTCACTTAAATAAAAGTTAGATGTGCATGGCATTTTTTTTATCACTTTAAAGCTTTTATTCAAAATAATTTCAAATATTCCATTACCACATTTTACTGTGATAATGCAAGGGAATATCAAACCCATATATGCTACACCACACAAATTAAACTCCCTATCTAGCCACCCCCGGCCATCGCATTATAGTGAATGTAATGGTTTCTCTAAATATAGTCATTTTCACTTAGATAAATAAATATTTTTCATTGTAGCAACACAAAATTTTCTAAAATAAATTTATTTGAAAAAAAAATTATGAAGGGGAGTGCTACAGTAATGTGCTTGAAAGATAGTGGCCTTAAGAGCATAGAAACTCTGTGAAGCACCGTCGTGGTGGTAAATTCTCTGTTTTACAGTAACTCTAGGAGATGCACGCAACACAGTGATACCTGGTCTAAAGCACAGCAGCGTTAGACACAAAAAATAAAACTTTTAATATTTTTAATATAAATATTTCAACCACCCCACCATTCCTCTCGTCCCTCATTTCATTTCTTGCTGGGGAAGGAGCCAAGGAGAAGGAGAAGAGAAAGGAGTGAGAAGAATAGAGAGAGAAAGAAGAGAGAAAACCTTTCAGAACTTTTTGTCTGTATATCATGTTTCAAAAATTATTCTGATCATTGTAAATGGCCTCGACTCTACATTTATTTTCAATGATTTTGTGTTTTGTATATTTCTCCCTCTCAAATCTAATGAAAAATGTAATATCACTTATTTTAGTGAGCTTTTACTATGTAACTTTTTATATGTAATAGTATCATTATTATGAGTATTTTGAATGATTTATATTGAGTTTTCACTAGGTAGTTTAGCTTATATGACATTTTATATGGAATGAATATGAATAATTTTGACTGTAAAATGATCAGGTGCCAGTGTGCCACTGTACTGAATCTGGATATAAAATGCATGGCATGCATATAATTATCATTCATTTGGCATAACATGCATTTTAGGGTTTAATATAATACCTACATATGAATAAGATACATAATGTATTATATTAAGCAATTGATTGAATCGATTGATACAATACACGATATTTGTATGTAAGTAAGAAAAGCTAATTGTCAACATTACAATTAATACGAGTTGACTCTTAAAATATGATATCCTGTACGGAGGGTAGGCTAATGGACTTTCCTTTAAATAAAAGATTTATGATTTAATCTTGAAAGGTTTATATTTCTTATAAATAAGACCTCACATAAAATATATATTGGACATGTATTCAGTGCACCAAAGAATTAGCTCTATGAAATAAAAATATTATTTGCTTAAATATATGAATTGTTCCTCTCTTAGATCGACCTCGAGTAAGTGTAGCTAGGGCGACTACATATTCCAAAAATTTGACCATGAGTAAGTGTAGCTTGAACTCAATAAAGGAAGTAATACATTCAAGCAGGAGATCTGAGAATCATCTTATTAGTGACTGGTAGTGAAGAATTATTAGCATTTAAGCCAATAGATTGATCTACTCGACATGCTTAAATATTACTAAATCGTTATAATATATAAGACTTTGGCTAATAATTAAATGCTATTGGCTCGCCATCGAACCATATATTTATAGGCATCGGTCAAGCCTCAGTATTACAAAAAAAAGTTATTATTCCAATGATAAGAATGAAATCATATAACAAGACATACCAAGTGTTTGTTGTAAAATGACCTTACCTAACGTGTACCTATTTGGTTACATAAGGTATTAATACATCATCAAAAAAATTATCCTGATGAGGCACGAATCGAGGAAATTAAAGTTGGAAACTTCTGAAATTAAAATTGGGACCATCTGAACTCTGATTTCAGCAAACTTATACTCGAACTAAATGTCTTGAGAATACGAACCCAACAAGACCAAATTTGATTCAATCCGAGCTCAAATGAGTCCAAATCAAGGACCCGAAGCACAGTTGGAAGGTTCAAGCAACAAATTGGATTACCAAATGGTTTCCAATTAAACGTGACGTGTTTATAATCGAATCGAGCGGCTCGACGAGACAAATCCAACAAGCCCAAGATCACAACATTCTGACATCATTAAGAGCTTCAAATGTCTAGCAAACAATCCATGATCAAGAGATTTAACATCGGCCGTCCATCCAAACCACTCCCCATTTACCCTTGATCTTTCTCCTATTTATGGGTCATGCCACTCTAGGAAATCTATAAATAGACATCTCCTTCCTCTTGAAAATGGGCTCTAATTAAGAGAGCAAGAGAGAGATCAGAGATAGTTCTTGCCCCTTAGCTCCTCTTCGACCACCGCCCAGAGTTCCGCTGGACCACCACCTAATGCTAGAAGTTTTCCGGACCACCACCTGTCTCCCAGAGTTCCACCGGACCACCACCTGACGCCCAGAGTCCAGCTGAACCACCACCTGATGCCGAAGTTCTGCCGGACCACCACCTGATGCCTGGAGTTTCGACGGGCCACCCCATAACCCTCGGAGTTTCCCCGAACTACCACCTAACGCCCGTACTTCCTCCGAACCACTGCCTTACGACAACGATCTTTATAAACCTTGTATCCTATCGACTATGGTCCTTCTAATCTCCGTCGCTAGACAACGGTCTTTCTAACCTTTGTCTTTTATCGACTACGGTTCTTCTGACCTCCATCCCCTACTACAGTCCTTCCGACCTCCACCACCATACAACGATCTTTCTGAGCCCTCTCTCCTGTCGATTACGGTCCTTTTGACCTCCGTCATCTACTACGGTCCTTCCGACCTCCATCGCTAGACAACAATCTTTTTGACCCTTGTATCATGTCGACTAAAATCCTTCTGACCTCCGTCGCCTACTACGGTCCTTTCAATTTCCATTGAGACAATGGTCTTTGTGACCACTGTCTTCTACAGACTATGGTCCTTTTGACCTTTACCACCAAACAACAGTCTTTCTGACCCCTGTCTCTTACCGACTACGGTCCTTCCAACCTACCTCGCCAGACAACGGTCCTTCCGACCACCGTCACCCGACTATAATCTTTCTGACCTTCATCGCCTGTCGATTATAGTCATGCCGACCAAACGAACATTTTAATACTCATTCTTCCAATTCCTACCATGTAATATGATGTATATTTGCTACATTAACCCAAGGCCTTCCCCCCATGGAAAGGTCTAATTTGTAATCGACTGCAAATAATAGTGAATTTATTCAAACTGCGCCAAGCCCCATGGGTTTTCCCCATTTCAGAGGTTTTCACGTAAAAACTATGGTGCCTCTTATGAATGATACAACCTCTCTCTTATTTGATTGCGCGCTGGATCTTCACACAATACTAAGATACTAAACTTTATATTTCTCTATCGCCACGAATATTTTAGGATGCAACAGGTATATATGTCAATTCTAAGTGAAGGCATATGATGATTTCACTTGTGCTCATTAAGTTCGAGCAAGTTGTTTTAAGATATTGATCATGTAGCTTCGACAAATGAGGCGAAAAGCCTTAGTGAGTATGCCTTTTCTTTAGGCCAATTATGCGGTAAAAAAAATGAATACTTTTAGCATTAGAATTTGATGGCAAGATCATCATGTATAGTGGCGACTTCGGCTTCGTTTGGGACGTCTTCTTTCTGTTTCTTAAAGCGATTTTTAGTACAAAAAATTTAATTTTTTTAGCTAAAAAGTCATTTTAAGAAGCAATAAGAAAGCCATCACAAACAAAGGCTTCATCTCTATAGTGAATTAATAAATGAATAAATATGAAGTTGAACTCGATCAAACTTTATTTGTTCACATAAGCTCTTTTTTCATTCCACTCCTTAAAAATTAAACCTGAACCTGACCTTATATTATTATATATCACAACAAAGACCCTACTCATTCAATCGAATATCATGCGTTCCCAAATGGTATAGGGGTAGTTTTATAAATACTTGATTTTTGAACTAAAATGTATAAACTGCATTTGCATAAATTTTCATTTAAATAATTTTATGATTAATTATATTTTTTATAAATAAGGCCTCCCATAAAATATATATTGGACATGTATTCAGATCACCAAAGAATTAGCTTTATGAAATAAAAATATTATTTGCTTATTTATTGTGGAGTTGTTTGTTTTGCGCTTTTTTGGAAGATATTTAATTTTTTCAATTGTTCAAATGCGTGTAACAAAAAATTCAAAATATTTTTATTAAAAAAACATTATTTGATTTATGAAATTATTAGATTACGTACCATATTAATGTTATCACATATGTTTACTATTTATTAAAAATTTATAGCATATTTTATTATAATATATTCTAAGAATTATAAATATTCTTCTTTATTGTACTTTCCTTATTACTTCTTTCTCCTCTTTATATAGGCTTTTTTGCGCTAGTACTAAAAACATGAAGAAGAGATACAACCTTCTACAACTTATGTCATGATATTAGAAAAAAAAAAAGACATGTTTGAATGTTCTGATGCAAATGATGTCAGAGTGGACTTCGATGGCGTTCAATTAGCTCATCTTGGCATTATTTGTGAACTATAAGAATTTTATGTTTCAAAGATCCAATAAGGATCCATGAAATCTTGCGAGGATTCACACAAGTGACCTATTCACATGAATTACATGCTAATTTGCTCCTGGCAAAGCCAAAAGTTGTTTCGCCTGCTATTCCACTAGGGTGACTTGCTTTGCCCAATTTGCCCACTAAGGAAGTTGCCCTGCTTGGATCTGCTAGCGAGCTCTCAATTTTCTATTACAAGCGTCACCTGAACAAATATTGAATTATTTATCGAGTGCACTTGTTCCATTACAACCCTATCTAAGTCTAGTATTTGTGGTCTATTTACAATGATATATTAAAAACCCAGACTTATATAACTCATCCAATAGATTCATATGATATTGGCCCAAAACTTTTGAACGAAGTGATCCATTGTAGACTATTGTTTGATTTGACAAAGAACAAAAGTACATCTCATCTTTCTACTCTTTAACTTGTGATGCTCGTTTAATTAGCTTTATGCAAATATACAACCCCCTTTCAATGTTATCAACACTCTCCCCTTTTGGTACCTAGGCAAATTTGTTGCATGTGAGGTTTCATTATATTATTGCATATTAACCAAGAATTACCGTGTTTACAAGAATAGATCTCCACCCTAATAACATCTAATCCAAGAAATTCTTCATGTTAGCTGCATAGAGCTAAAATAAATTATTCTCAAATATCTCAATGCAGAAGAAATTGAGGCAATTGTTATCATAAGTAGTCTAATCACGAACAATGATGATTTAAAACTAAAGAATGCTTGCAAAAGACTAACCCTATAAGCATAAGCAATAGTTACAAAAAATATGGAAACAAACCAAAAATATATCATAGAAGAAAAGTATATGAGAAATGATGTCATCTGGTAGGTTGCCATTTCACAATCATAAATAAACATGCTCCATAAACTCCTCTTTAGAAAATTAAGGACAATAGGAATAAAAAGAGCTAAATTGACACGCACGCTTTAGTATTTGTTGCATTAAAACCTTAGAAAATGTTAGCATAACAAAATGATAATACTCAAGTGCTTGAAATTTTTTTACATCCAAGAAAATGTTACTTGTTTTTGGTGTCTTCATATAACTTTCAACTTTGTGAAGAAAGCCCATCCTAACACTAATGTTGCTTGAACCTAGGGAAGCAATTCGTTGTTTGTTGGGCAAGTAATTAAGAAAATCTCATAGGATTGAAGTCATCAGACCACATCCATTACCAAAGGAATTGTCTGTTGTAAGTCTCAATGATATTCTATACAACCAACTGCAATTAGGACATTCAAAACTACATTATGGGTTCCATATTTTGCAAATTTGCAAGAAAATTGGCTCTGTAAGTCCCTTTTTCTGATATGATATCATCCATATTTATGGCCTCAGACATCATCAAAATATGTGAATTTTGACACTTGAAACACCAAAATTATTTTTTTATTACCTTTCAAGTACAAACTGCAAAAAAGTTGATTTAAAGCTAAAATAAATGCTCCTAACCAAAGTAAATTTTCATATATTTTTGTATAATATAAAATGAAGTTAGTGATGAGTGCATGTGTTTTGGGAATGGAAGTGGAAAGAACACAAAACACAAGTCAATTTGGTATTGTTCTCTTTCTCAAATATCTTCAGTTTCAAATTTTCTTAGTACTCATGTTAAATAGACCTGCATCCGGATATTGGCCATTATTGATGGCTAAAATAAATTAGAAGACAAAAAAGGTAGAATCAATTGATACAGAGTATTATAACTTTTGTAAGCTATAACGCTAAACCTACAAATTGATAGATTAATTATCAGGGCATTCAAATAGGAATGCTATCAAGTAGCATGGCATTTTCAATTGAAAACAGAACCGAACTATCCCTATGTTACATGCACTACTAATAGAATATAATTGTAAAAAATCAGTCATTTGATTTCAATAGCCTTGAGGGATGGTGATGATGAGCTAAAAAGGACTTGCAAAATCTTCATATTTTTTAGAAGAAAATAAGAAGCCAAAACAAATAATAGCAGAGGATATTGAACAACATATTATGCAAATAGTAAGTTTTCCACATATCTAACACATCAAATTTGAAACAAAATATAGACAGTACTTGCACATCCATTCTCTTACTTAAAAACCAATGCGAACAGAGCAACATTTTTCAGAAAAGTGAGGAGCAATGAGTTGTTCATTTATTGTACTAAAAGGAGAGTTCTGTTAACAAGTAAAAAAAAGTAAGAATATTTGCATAATAGATTAGAAGCTAGAAAATTAGCTTTTCATTGATCAGTAAATCTCTGAAGAAACTTGCTGATTAATCAAAATTTTTTTTGCAAAATTATATCAAATCAATACAATTGCTAACAAAAATCACATAATAGAAAGCTCAACAATCCGCCCAAACTTAATGAGAAAAGATTTGACTTGGCTGTTGATGAGAACCAATATCGTCCATGCAATATTCACAAATTCACTAGTTGTAGATCACTAACTTAAACATTATTATAATATTTGATCATTCTCATCAAAGTATGTTACAAAAGATGAAACACAAAAAACCAACAAAGATAGCTCAAAAACACTGCTCACTGCTCTAAACTACATAACATCAATCATCATCTACAAATGTGAATATATGACAATCTTCGTGCACTATCAAATTCTTCAAGCTCGAGGTCTTGAACAACCGCCCTCATGGTTGGCAAACACCACTTTTTTGTACCAGCAACACTCTCCTGCCTCAGTTGTCTTTGCAAGAATCTACTAAATCACTAGTGAGAAGGCCTTTGTACAAGGAAGATGAGAAGGTGTTCCAATAGTGGTTGGTTGGCATAGAAGAAGCCTCACCACCAGTGCGGGCTTTGGTTGGGGAAACACCGCCATTCCTAGTTTGTCTCAATTACTCTTGGCTCTGATCTTAAGTAGGAACACCATGAGATGTCATATTTCAAAAGAACCCCCACAACATTTGTGTGGAGGAGATAAGTTTGTTTGAGATAAAATAGATAGAGCGTTGAAGATAAAGACGATTGTTATAGAAAGAGAGAATGCGGACTTTGGAGTCACTAATTACTGCTCAAATCTCAACTCTTGAAGACAGAACAACGAGAAGGTAAAATTGACGGTGAAGACAGCTTAAGTCACTATCACTCGCCGAGAAAATTAGTCATTTTTACATATGGATTTAACATATAAATTTTGTTATTTATATGCATAACACTCAAACTTTTAAATAACATAAAAACTAACACCTCATTATCTTTATGTTAAAATCCCATTATTGATGGCGAGGGAAAGGTTGTAAACCATGAAATGGACGTTGAAGGTGGCTTAAGTCTTGTATTCACCTGATCAGCTATAGGGTGGCTTTGCACGTCTCATAAACTTTTTGTCTCCTTCACGCATCACAATGTAATACATGCCTTCCTCAATGAACTCCTATTACTACTCCTTTACAAGCCACGACACCTTCATTAGTGAGCTCCATTGACTGCTTCCTTGCTTCTTTTTCTTGTTAAGGGTTTATTGGTAGGAGCGTCAAGGGATAGATGGCTGAGAGGTGAAGAGAGAGGAGCAGGCGAAGGTGTATGAGAGAGTGAGAAAGTATGTACTTGTGTACAAGGCATCCAGTATATCAAGATTTTATCATAGTCTTCTTGTGTCTGACAAGATCCCTCGTAATTTTTGTTAACTATATTAAGAAAGTTTTATATTATTTAATTTAAATATTAAATACGTAAATTTAATTATTTTAAATATAATTAATTAATTATTTAATCACCTTTAACTTCTCATATAAAGATTCACATGTTAACTTGGACTGATGCTTTAGAGTTTAGGCGCAACTCTGTGGGTCCCTCGTCGAATCGGTAGGATCATGGTTCGTTGAACCGCAGTCATGCGACCACCTCACCGGCGGAACGGGGACAGATCCATCCAACCTCTTTGCGAGTGCAGCGGATCACGCTAACTTTCCAACTCTTGCGGTATAGCAGAAGCGGAAAGATCCACCTCTCGTTTCACCGCACTTATATAGGGCAACGGACATTCCTTGCATTTTCTTCGTTCTTCTCTCTTCAAGAGGTTAGACGTGAGCAGCGGCGTGTGGCTCTGAAGTCCGCATTCTCTCTTTCAATATCAACAATCTCTCTCTACGGGCACTCTATCCCGCTTTATCTCGACCGCGCTCCTCTCCTCCACACGAATATTGTCGGGTTCTTTTGAAATAATCTAGCTCTTGGTGTTTTTAGACGAGATCAGGTCCAAGAGTAACTGAGACGGACTGGGAATGGCGGCGCTTCCCCACCCAACACCGCTGCCGTCGGCGAGGTTTTTTCCTCGCCAACCTTTGTTGAACTGCCCCTTCGCTTCCTCTTCGTACCGAAGCCGTCTCGTCGGAGATTTTATTGGTTTCTCGCAAGGGCGGGCGAGGCGGCGGAGAGATGCTGGTGCAAGGAAGTGGTGGTCTCCGACCATCAGGGCAGTCCTTCGAGACCTTGACCTCGAAGGATCCAATAGGGCACGGAGAGCGCCAGTTGTAGCCGAAGGCATGCTGGGCAAGGAGCGGTCCAAGGTACTGATGATAGCTTGTTGAAATATAACGTGATTTTGATTGATTTTACACCTATTCTTTCGCCCGATTAGGATTGATTTTTTTCTATTTTAGATCACTACGGATTGTTTTTGAGTTATTTTGCTAGTTTGTTTGGCTTTCGCATTTTCTTGCTATGAGAATGATCAAATAAAATACTATCGTTTAAGCTAATGATCCACAACTAGTGAATCTGTGAATATATCGTCGGCGATGTCTGGGTTCATCATCAGCCAAGCTGAAGCTTTTTCCATTACTTTTGAGCTGGATTGTTGAACTTTCTATTATGTGATTTCTGTCCGAGGCACCGTTGATTTGATATTATTGTCCAAAACATCAGATTGATCATCCGGCCTTTAGCACAATAAATAACGATTTCGTATATCTTTTCTTTTTGAACATTGTTGCTGTGCTGGATTGCTGTTTAGGCAAGCAGGAGAATGAATGTAGTGGTAATGTCTATATTTTTTCAAAATTTATGTGCTAGGTATATGGTAAATTATTAATTGTATCTGTTTTGGCATGTTATTTTGATATTTTCTTCTCCAACATAAGGAAATTTTGCAATTTATGTTTAATTCACCATCGGCCTCAAGGCTATTGAAATCAAATGACTGATTAATTACTATTCCACTAACAGTAGATGTAACATGGGGGTTGCTTGGTTTCTTTTATTGGAAATACCTTGCTGCTTGATATCACTTCTATTTGAATGCCCCGATAATAAATATTGGTTTTTGTTTGGTTTAGTTTTATTTTCCTCTCTAGAATGATTAATGATGATTTTAACCTTTTTTCCCATCTCTTTTATTTTGGCCATCAATAACTGCTACTATCAAAATGTTGACCAATTTGACACAAGTATTAAGGTCCGCTGACAAAGACATCAGGAAGCAATTAAATCCATAGATTCCAAAGTACGTGAGAGGACAATACAAAACCGACCTGTGTGTTATGTATTATTCTTGCCACTTCCATTAACAAAAGACATGGATTCCAATGTGTTACTGACATCATTTTGTATTATGTAGAATACATGTGAATGTTGACTTTTGTTAGAAGCATTTCTTTTAGCTTTACATCATCCTTTTGGACTGTTTGAACTTGAAAATTAGAAAAATAATAGCTTTTGATATTTCATCTGTCAAAGTTTACATAGTTTGATGGTTGCTCAGGTTGTAAATTTGGATGACATAATATCAGAAAGAGGAGCTTGTGGAGTTGGGTTTATTGCAAACTTACAAAATAAAGCATCCCATAATGTAATTTTGGATGCTCTAACAGCTCTTGGTTGTATGGAACATCGTGGTGGATGTGGAGCAGATAATATATCTGGTGATGGGTCTGGACTGATGACTTCAGTGCCATGGGATCTCTTTAATGATTGGGCCAGCAAACAGGGAGTTGCTTCATTAGATAGAAGTAATACTGGTGTTGGAATGGTTTTTCTTCCCAAAGATGAAAACTATATGAAAGCAGCAAAAACAGGTAATTTCTTTTCTGGATTTAAAAAATTTTCAAGCACTTGCCAACATTCTTTTCTCATTGCATTAATTATGCTTTTGATGCAACACATTCTACAGCGCGCATCTCAGTTTAGTTTTTTTTTTAATTTAAATTCCTTCTTGTTATTGTCATTCTATTTTTTTAAAAAATGCTTATGAAGCATGCTTGTCCATGTTTATGAAATGGGAACCCACTATATGAAATTATTTCTCATATATTCTTCATTTATAATCCTTTTTTTTTGTTTCTCTGTTACTTTCTTGCCATTTTTAAACTTCCCTTAAAAACCTCCCTCAAAAATTTTTTATAAACTATTGCTTAAGCTTGCTAGATTACCCGCTTAAGGATTTGGGTTTTCATGCATTCTTTATGTTTAAATCATCAATTTCCTTGCTTATAATACTTGTGGTAGCTATTGCCTCAATTTCTTCTTCATTGAGATATTTGAAAATTGCTAATTTGAACTCTATACAGCTATTATGAGGACTTTCTTGGAAGAGGGTTTAGAAGTTATTGGGTGGAGACCTGTTCCTGTAAACACGGCAATAGTTGGCTACTATGCAAGGAAAACAATGCCCAACATACAACAAGTATTTGTCAAAGTACCAAAAGAGGAGAGTGTTGATGACATTGAAAGGGAGTTGTACATCTGCAGAAAGCTAATTGAACGAACAACACAATTAGAAGAGTGGAAAGATGAGCTGTATTTTTGTTCTTTGTCAAATCAGACAATAGTCTATAAAGGAATGCTTCGCTCTGAAGTTTTGGGTCAATTTTATTTGGATCTACAGGATGACCTATATAAGTCTGCATTTGCAATTTACCATCGTAGATACAGCACTAATACTAGTCCTAGATGGCCTCTTGCACAACCTATGAGGCTGCTGGGTCATAATGGGGAGATCAATACCATTCAGGTTTCTGACTTGATTTATTGAAATAAACATATTCCCTTCTATATAAAATACCTTTGAAGGGCCACTTCTTATGAAAACTATTGCTTATGATAACTCATCTATGAGATCATGTGCTAGGGAAACTTGAATTGGATGCAATCTCGAGAGACAACTATTGAGTCTCCTGTTTGGCGTGGTCGGGAAAATGAAATACGTCCTTATGGCAATCCGAAAGCATCGGATTCAGCTAACCTTGATAGTGCTGCAGAAGTATGATTTTTAACTTATCATGTGTATTGTGGTCTTCGATTTTAGTATTTATTAAATTCGATATGCTTTTGTTACCTGTGTTAATCTTTAAAGATTTTAAAGAACACTGCATTGCTGAATTACTAAATTGGTTTTGGATCTTCATATAGCTATTCTTCTTTATTTTGGATAAACAATCACGGAAACAATACTGTGATGTAATTTAAAATTATAACAAATAATGACTTTGTTGTTATTCCTATACTTCTTTTGATTCATTTCTATCAACCTGCTGATTTTGATTTATAACTTGCTCTATAATTTAGTAGCATTCTATATGAATGCAACCACATCTGGAAAATATTTTATGTTTAGTACTTGTTTGTTGCAATCAATAGACGATTCCTCTCAGTACTTATAGAATAATAGCTTGTTTATTGTTCTATTTTTGCCATAAATAAATAATGTATAGTTCTAAGAATTGTTTTCATGACACAACTTGTTTATGCGGATTCATGGTTTGTTCACTGAAGCTTTTCTCATTGTTTTGTTAGAACTATATTTATAGTGAATTAATTCTATTAATGCTAGCTTGAAGCAACGCTACAATTCCAGTCTTTGGTATCTACTGGGCATTATTGGATCCAAAAAGATCGGGAGAGCATGAAAACACTAAAATTGAATAAAATCCAGTGGACCTATAAATGATGAAGCATCAGAGGATCTTTGTGGCTATCTTTTAGTAGTGAGCGAAACTAACAACCGAGGATGTTGTGTGGGAGGCTAGTATTGCTATGTTGGAAAATCAACCTGATTTTATTGCCAATAATATTTTAAGAAAACTTGTTTTGAAGGGCCATTAATGTTAGGAACCATGCTAATCAAAAGGAAAAGAAATGAAATTGAACATGGAGAAAATTGGCATCACATCTTTGATGAAAACTAATTTATTTTTAAGCTTTCTTTTCCCTTGGAGGAAAAGTGATGTGTCCAGGATTCAGTTTTCTCTCTTTCTTTATTTTCTTTTAAGAAAGCAACAACTATTTTCTATGAAATGCAAACCTTCTAGGGTTGGTGAAATAATGTGATTAAGCTATTTTTTTATCTTTTAATGCGTTGGAGGTTCAATCCCTTAAGGTGGCGTATTTGGTTTATACCCTAAAACCTGAAAACATGATTTGGATTTTGAAAGTCCTAAGCCAAGGTGAATCTGTTGCTGCAAGTCTGGCCTGATAGATTGATTTTAGTTTTAAAAATCTTTTTATTGTAATACTGATGAATATTTTTTATTAATTAAATCCAGAAGTCTTGAAGCCAGTCCAGTCTGATTGAGTATGATTATACTCTGACTGGGCATCTTGGGAATCTTGGTAATGCCTATTATAATCAAATTTAGTTAAAATGAACCCATTTCAGTTTAGCTATATTTTAATTTTATTTTGTTAGAGCTAGTGCCAGATGTGTGGAGAATGAGTGTGTTGATTCCTATCTTTAAGCATAAAGGTGATGCACAAGATTGTGCAAATTATAGAGGAATTAAGTTGATGTGTCATACTTAAAAACTACGGGAGAGAGTTGTAGAGCATAGGTTATGGCGTGATACGAACATTTCTCAAAATCAAATTGGATTTATGCTGGGTAGGTCTACTATGGAAGTCATACATTTATTGAGAGGTTTGATGGAAAAGCACAGAGAGAGGAAGATCTTCATATGATATTTATTGATCTAGAGAATGCATATGATAAAGTTCCAAGAGAAGTGCTATGGAGAGTTCTAAAAAAAGGATTAATAATGCTTATATTCAAGTCATTAGGGATATGTATGCTGGATGGAGCTGTTACTTGTGTTCAAACACAAGGTGTTTTGACCAAGTATTTTCCAATTTTCTTTGGATTATGTCAAAGATCAGCCTTAAGCCCATATATTTTTTGCCTTAGTCATGATATTCTTAATAGAGATTTGCAAGAGGATGTTCCCTGGTGTATGCTTTTTGTTGGCGATATTCTTCTCGTCGATAAGACTAAAGAGGGAGTTGAAGGATTATTAGGGAGAGTCGCCTTAGATGGTTTGGTCACATAAAATGGCGGCTTTTTGATGACCCGGTTAGGAGAGTAGAAGTATTAGATTTAACCCATGTTAAGAAAGGTAGTAGCAGACCTAAAAAGACTTGGTTAGAAAATATTAGAAATGATATTTCTTTATTAGATCTAAATGAGAATTTGACTCTTAATCGGGCTCAAATCTCAATGAAGAAAAAAAAAAGGATTCATTTAGCCGACCCCACGAAGTGGTATAAGGGCTTGACGTTGTTGTTTGTTTTTTGTTGTTTCCTGTAGAGATGGTGCATTGTTTCTCGAATAAATAATTAGAAATTGTGGCAGATATGCTTCCCACTTTCTGTCAGATCTACAGATTGATCTTAAAATCGGTGAGCTTTTATCTGAATTTTAACGATCTTGAATATTAGTATATGATGTAGAATGGATTTTATGATAACTTGTTTAATTTATTTGGTTAATGTTTCACAATTTGTTGTTCTGTTTTTCATGCCCATAGCTACACTTTTCAGTCATACTATAGTGTGGCATTTCTATAGAAGAAATTCAATCAGGGTTTGTTCGAGCCTTCTGGTTTTGGCCTGATTTGATTTCCTTTTGTTTTTGGTTGTGTTGTCTGGTTTAATTAGTGGTCTAGATTTATTCTGGCTGACCCTTGGCTTGCGGAAATGGAAGTATGGGTGAATGAATTGAAAAATGAAAGAATAGAATTGGAACAATTTTCAACCTTTTCTCTTAGAGAATGAAGAGTTTCTTTTGTAAAGTTATTCCAAAATTAATATAAGTTTGGGTTAATAGATTTTTCCTCTTGGAGTGATTTCAAAGAACTATCTCCTAAGTGCATCCAATCTTTTTTCCTCATCAACTTGCTTCAATATGCTGTCAGAACTTGGTGCTGATCATGGTTTGTTGTGGAATGAAAATGTTTTAGGATCTTATTTACTTGGAAGATATGATACTCTTGATGATTGTTAACACATTACATTTGAAGATAGCATGGACGATGAACAGATTGAGTTTCATAATATTTTGCAAGTAATCAATTGTCAACAACCAAGAGTTCAACTGATTGATCATGTAGAATGGAGGATCAGATGGTTCTCACCAGCTAATAAAGAATTCAACTAATTGTGAAAATAGAAATTCAAGATGCAATTCTTTTTGATCCATTTGACATGAAGGAGATAGCAATAAATTACAAAGATGCTCTACAAAAGGGGAAAAAGATAGAAGTCAAAAATATTATTTTAGTAATAGTCCTTTTTGCAAGTGCATCATGTTCTCAAGGAGACAGCACTCGAGAAATGATGACTTATTTGGGGACATCAAGACAGGCTATGCACAGTCAAGAGGGGTTGACAACAATCTAAACCAAGCTAGTCATGCTGTTAGGTTTGAATAATCTAATTATTTTTATCTTGTTTTAAATTTCAATTTTGTTAGCATGGTAAGGATCCTGTCTAAAAATAGGATGCATCAGAATATATTTTTCAAGTTGATGTTTTAAAATAATAATTTTTGCCCCTCTCTCTTCATTGTTATTCTCTCTCTCTCTCTCTCTCTCTCTCTCTCTCTCTCTCCCTCTCTCCCTCCCTTTGTAATTATTGTAATGACTGGAACTCTTTACCGCCTAGTCTATTAGGAGTACTTCTAACAGACGATAACAAGTTTCTTTCTGTTCAAGTAACAATTGGCTAGAATCTTATGGATCAACTAATGGCCCTACATCTCCCTTGGCATGCATCTCAAGACAACGTTGATCCTACTCTCTCCTATTAGGTTCAGAAGGAAAATTTGGCTTATATTCTCTCATACTTGAGAGAAGTAATAAGGAGGAAGACTGATGTGAAACATACAAGGAATTATAGGAATTTAATAAAAATTGTTAAGTTTGCTAATTTTAAAATTAATGTTTCACAAGATTAGATTCTAGGATTTCTTAGTTGTTGTTTTGCGTTGGCATGCGGTTACAAATTAGGTTAGAAAGCAATTTAAAATAACAACAAAATAATAATAAAGCTAGATGCACAAGTAATAGAAATCCTTCGGTTAACAAATAGAAAGTTCACCTTGAGTTCTCCTCACTCTCACTCTTGAGGGTTGTTTTAACGGAAGAATAATTTTAGCAAACTTAAAGATATCACCAAAAGACACAAGACACCTACAATATTGCCCAATGAAAACCTAGCCGGAGGGTAAGGAGTCGGTGGATGTTGAATAACTTGCCACTGTCCAGGGATTTGGTGCTCGTCGATGCGGTCGTCAAAGTAAAGAGGATCTGGTCGACGTAGTCATCAACGGTGTGGTCGATCTCCAAGTTGAGGTCGAAGAAGGGTGATCTCAACACATCTACTCGTCCTTGATGATCGTATACGAATCCATGGTCTCTTTCATGATCGGCCATTCATGGGGAGTAGGCCGGGGTTGTGTAGCTCCTTCTTTGGATGGGGTATGAAGTACGGGAGAAGAGAATGAGAGGAGGGAAAGGTTGGGGTGGTCGGCCTAGGCTAGGGGAAGAGGCAACTTTAATTTCAGTTTTTTGGTTTAGGTGAGTGGAGGGGAAATAAATTAAAATCTGAAATTTAATTTCAGATTTTATAATTGGAAAGGAGGTAATAATTTTTAAATTGAATCTCCTCTAATGGGGGAATAAGTGGGGCGGCACACCTTGAAGGGATGGCGTTGATTGAGAGCATTAATGGGGAGAATTAATTAAGAGAGAGGGAATATAGGGGGGGGGGCATAGGAGGGGAGAGGAAGGGTGTCCACATTCAATGAATGTGTCTACATGCAATGAATGTGTGATTTGGAATTAAATCCAAATTAATTTCCGATTGGGAGCGATTTGAGGAGCTTCTTAAAAAAATTTTTATTAATTAGGAAAGAGTTTGAATTTCAAATCTATTTGAATTCAAATTATGAGACTTTTCACATTAATAATAGGATAAATTATGAAGGTATTTAAGAGACAATTTGAATTTGAAATCAAGGGACTTGTGGATGAGTGGGCCAGCAGATAGGGTGGGGCTAGGTTGGCCGGCGGCTTGAGGTGGAGAGGGTAGGGAGGCTGGCGGTTTGGGCTCGGGGAAGGCTTGGCCGGCAGGTGTGGGGGTGGAGGGGAGAGGTTAGGCCGGAAGTGGGGAAGGGTGTGGGTGGCCGGCGGTATGGGGTTGAAGGAAAGGGAGAGGGGAGTAAGAACAGATACAAATTGCGAGCCCAGACTCTACCGATGGCTGACGGGAATTGCTTGGCCCTCTCTTAGGGTTTTCTTCACTCTCAAGAACTCACAACAAAGAGAAATAACAAGTGCTGAAATTTCATTCAAAAAATCATCATCTCTAATACAAAAGCTAGGGCCTTCATATACAGGCCTCAAGGAACAAAAGACACAAAGAAGAAATTATCCTCTGGGCTACAACATGAACTAATCCCTCTCAGAGGTACAATGGTAAAACCAAAATATAAATAAAAAATAAAATACATAAATGCATCACAAATAAAAACTCCTAATCGTAGCCGTCAATATACGATGCCTCCTCTGATAGACACGCAAGAATCTCCAGCTGATATCCTAATCAAAGACTTTGTTGGGATTTTTTGGAATATTATTGCATGACATTGATTTAAACTCGATCCTAATTACATCCACTTTAGGGCTTCTTGGATAAGATTTTTATCGTGAAATTCTAATATTATGTTTTATTTATAAAACCCTAATTCTTTTATAAATCTCGAAGTCCTCATCAAAATGCTAACTTACCTTGATTGATGGTTCTTGCATGAAGCTTTTAAATATATTAAACTTTATTTCACATCAACCTATAATATCCTATCAGTTTCATTCATTTTTTGTGTCAAGTTTTTGGATCTTGGTGTCAGAGTCGACCAGTGTTGGAAACTCATTCCTTTCTCTCTCTATATTTTTCTCTCTACGATTTCTCTTTAAATAGTTGAGGAGGTAATAAGCCTCATGGAGTCAAAATTTTATACCAATATATTGCATTTTAGTTCAACTTGGTAGCTCTCAAGGTTGTGAAAGTCACTATGTACTAATTACTTTATTCATGTAATACTTCTGAAACTTTGAAGTTTGTGATTGTAATTATTTCTACAAACAATATGTTATTATATATTGGAAAAGGGGTATCATTTCTTCCTTTTTATATTCTTTCTAGTTTATATGTTTATTCTCCACTTTATGGGCTGATTCCTGATCACCATCATTTAAATTTGTGCAGTTATTACTAAGAAGTGGTCGAAACCCTGCAGAGGCTCTTATGATTCTCGTCCCTGAGGCATATAAGAACCATCCCACATTGATGATTAAATATCCTGAGGTTATGTTCTCATGTTGTTTAAAGTGGGGCACATTTCCTTTTAATGGACAGAAATATTGAAATGTTGTCTTTTTGGGATAATTAGTTACCTTGATAGTTTTTTTCAACTTCAAATTTCCATGCTTTAAAGTATTAGCTAGCAGCCTTGAAGCTATTTAAATTATGTTTGCCCCCATTGTAAAATGTGTAATCTTATGCTTGGAAATGAAAAAGTACGCTTTTCTTTTTGTTTCTTACTCCTTTTATCCTTAGTTGAACAATATTCTTTTATCCAGGTAGTTGATTTCTATGACTATTACAAAGGACAAATGGAGGCTTGGGATGGACCTGCTTTGCTTTTATTCAGGTTCTATTTTAGTGGTTGTGAGTTGATATCCTTTGCTAATATGTAGCAGTGGTTAAAACGCATGAAAATATTTATGTCTAAAGAAATATTAAGTTGTTTTGATATGAGTATTGCATTATTGCGAGGCCAAAACTTGTAGATTGTTAGAACTACCCCCCCTCTTGTGGAGCTGAGGAGTTTGTTATCTCCTAAAGAGTTTTATATTGTATAAATTTGCAGTCATTCTACATGGTTATTGTTCGCTAATCAGCTTGTTTTATGTATCCCATTTGCATCAAGGCAAACTGTTTTTACATTTATGAAGCTAAGAATAATTGGACCATTATCTTGCATTAAGCTAACTTAAATGTAGTTTTTGCAATTTTAATTGATGAAGAGATGTTATTCTCTTTAAAATTGAGTTATTACTTGGTTATTTAATTTTATTTATTGATTATCAATCATGGCTTTGCTAGGCTATGGCCACACATGTTGCCATGCATGGGTAAATTGTTGCATAAATTTTAATTTTTTTTTGTGCAACATGAATTTCTAAAAATGGCACTGAAGAAAGTTTTATATATTCTATGTAGAATTTACTAGGGCATGTGAGAGTATTGAGTTTAGTTTCATATTGGATACTTAAAAACTGTCAGTATAGAAATACTAAGTGGTTGGACATCACCTACGGCTTAAGTCTTTTAAGTTGAAAATGAGTTTGACCATTGGTTTATCTGGCCTTTCCTAACAAGTGATTTCAGAGTTGAAGGTTCGCGTTCATGGGGTTTGTGGCTCCCTCGAGTCTTGGAATATTCTTCCATGGTTTAGCAAGTTCAAGTGCAGGTGGCTCTATTGTGGCTCCATGTGGTTGTGCTAACTCTTGGTGCATAATTTTTGATATGTTCAAAAGTTTCCATTTGAGAGAGTAATGCATGATGTTGAGAGTTCTCATGCTTAGGAATAATTGTTAGGTCATGCGATAGTGTTGGATTTCGTTGCAAATATGTTAGTTAAAAAAATATTTTAGTTTGTTCATGCTGCAAATTCATGTTCTACTTGAGCTTGGGCCAAGCTTTCACATAAATGTTCTTACTTGGCTTGTTTAGAATTTTTATAGTCAAATTAAGCTTGTACTTGAATAATTAATCAAATTAGAACTTAAATGAGCTAATAAACAAGCTTAAAAATCAAAAGAGTATTTGGATTTTGATCTGAACAAGTACTTTTATAATTATAAATAAATAAACAATTCAATAAATATGGAATTATTATCTAATTATTTGAAATCATTTAAATAAGATTAGAAATAAACCAGGAAAGTTTTCTTGGAAACATATAACATAAATAAGTATTAGGAAATCGTTCATTATAAGGACTAAAAAAGAATTACATCAAATCAATATGCAGATTCACTAATATGTCACGACCCGACCCGGTTAGCTCGCAAGTGCGATGCGGAAACAGAAATCAGACATAAAGAAGATAAAAGAAACTTTACAAAACAATTAATATAACTCCAAAATGAAGCATCAACATAAAGAAAGAGTCACTACAATTTCTAAACATAAACTTTTTCCTTTCAAGATCACCAATCAATGGATTTAGCATTAAGATTACAAAATAATACAAAAGGGGATCCTAAGTATAACCTTTCCTTTTATATTCTAATTATATATTCACTACAAACATCAAAACACAAAGAACCT
>NW_021319178.1:16832043-16840792 GCF_001605985.2 Dendrobium catenatum
TTACTGTTCAATATCATAGTTCAAGATTAGAAAATTGAAATCATACAAAATCTAACAAAGAGCCATAACAGTCATATATTCATTATTTTTGGTTCTTTTTTTTATTTTTTTTTCTTCATCATTAATTAATAACTTTACAAACAAAGATATATATAATTAAAATATTTAATTTAGAATTTATGAATAAAATTTACTGCTATGTGTGCGTTGATCATACGTGCGTTTATGCGTTACGAATATGCGTTCGTAATGCGTATTTGAACGAGTTCATTATGCGTATTTTATGCGTTCAGCTTGTGCGTTTATGTTTAAATATAATTTATCAAACCAATGTAAATAAATATTTATACACATAATGAAAGATATATTTCAAGTGGTCCCGCATTATATAGCAAGACTATGGAATGTTGAGCAATATTAAGAATAAAGGCTCGATTAAAAAATCAACCTACTGCCTATTATCCTCCCAATCTGTCTAAAGGCTCATAAAATATATAATAGAATTTGAAAATAAATTTACTCTTATGTCTGCGTTGTAGAATGCCGGGCGTCATGCGTACTCTTTGCGTCGTAATGCATTATGTTGCGAGATTCATATGCTTTTATGCGTTCGTTGTGACGTACTATGTTTAAATAGGACATTTATACACAGATATCAGGAAATGAAAAACATTATTACACGAAGCATTTATACACAGAATCAGAATGAAAAATATTTATACACAGAAGCATTTATACACAGAATCAGAATGAAAAACATTTTATATACTACAAGAAGGCATTTATACACAGAGTTTCGAATGGGAAAAGACTCATTTATAACACAGAAGCCATTATACACCATTACACAGAATGAAAAACTGTTATTTTGACAACGTGATTTACAAAGTAACTTCATATGAAATTCTGCCCTATACTTTGGCATGTCTTGTTTGCCAATTTGTACATTCAGTCCAATCCAGTGTTGCCTCAAGAATTATTTCTTTTCATATATTTTACAGGACATACATTCCACAATCAAAAGAGTTCTTTTTTTGGTATCTTAATGGTTAGAAAGCTTCCATTTGCTATATCACTATCAAAAGCTCCGTTTCGTGTCAGATATAGGGCTTTAACCTGAAAATATACGTAGGCAAGATTAGTTCTGTAAAATTTTAAAAATTGAAGAGTTTTATGTTCATCTAATGAGCCTAAAGTATCTGACAGAACTAACACGGTATGATTTTGGAACAACAAGCCTATGCTCTTTTGACGCGGTGGTCCAATGAGGTCATAAAGATTTGTCACTTATGTTCTCTTCAAGCAAATCCAACCAGAAGGTTAATGTGCATAGATCAATGATTTTGGTTGTATAAAAGTTGGTTTGAAGAAACAGAAAGCTCGTTATATGGTCGTTGCAATTTGGCACAATTTCTTCCCTTTCTTTGTTATTTCTGCAAGTGCAAGAGAGTAAATGTAAGAACTAAGAATTGGATATAAAAGTACTAATCCAATAGTTTAAACTGCATAAATGAATATAAGTTTACTAACCCATAGAGTGGGTACGAGATGTATAGAAAAATTTATGGCTACTTGGCTCTGGATAAGGTGTTACACTTCTCATCTGAAGAGATAGGCAAAATAATCTTACTATGTTCATTGCCTAATAAACTGTCGCTTAATAACTCATCAATCTCAAGTCTGGTAAAGAATGTTAATAACAAACAAGATACTAACGTCCCTGCAAAAAAAAAAAATTAATACGCATTTCATAAGCATAATCCACACATATCTATACTCATAAACACGGCATATCATACGCTACCACACGCATTATAATAAGCATAACCACGCATATCATACAAAAATAAGTTACAATTTTTACCTTTTAGAGTACTTTTTCAAAATTCTTAGCCACAAAATTTCTTCTGCTCAGAAAGTCAAACACATGAACCTCTGTAATTTCTATCTTCAGCCTTGCATAAACATAAGTTACAGGTTTATTTGAATTGTTATCTTACTGGTATTGGTTGCATTTGGTTTTGTATATGGAACAAGTTTGCATTTCTGCTGGGCAATGGCTCATTTTGTTGGATTGATCTTTTTGGTGGGATTGGATCTTTTTTGGATTGGCTCATTTGGTTCATTGGGCTGTGGTGGTTGGATATCTGATCGCTGTCTCTTATTGGAAGATGAAGAGTAGCTAATAGATCTTTTTCTGGAGGAATACTTTGCTCTGATCAATGTTAAGTATTGAGCTTGACCTCAATAACTTCCAACTCTCTCAGTAAGATCTTCAACTTTGTGCTCAAGCCTTGTCGTTCAAATTCTCGAAAAAAGTTTTGTACTGTTTTCTTAGGCAGGATTTCCATGATTGTTTCTTGTATAGTACGAATTGCTTCAAGCAAGAAAACTTTAAATTATGGTTGCTGAGGAGATTGTGGAATCTTGCTGAGGAGGTGGGGTATGATGGGCGAGATTAGGGGGATTGTTTTGATGGGTGGATGATGTCATTTGAGGGGAATCAGGGGATTAGGGCAAGTTCTAGTGGATATTTCAACATTAAACCATATCCATTTCTTCCTGGGTTTCACTGCCTGACGTAGGACATTACAAATCTGACTTTTCCTTATATTAGCAAATAAGTTAGTGATCACCTCTTAGATATACAATATCATCAGCCCATCGAGAAAACGGCCTTTTGTCAGAATGCATGGAGCATGATAGTAGTATGGCTCCAGGAACCAAATCTGCATAAGATGAAAGAAAATTTAGCACTCACTTGAGCCAATAAAATTTTGAATGAATTTAGCAGTTAGCACTTAGCACTCACAATTAGGCAAGGTACAAAATACGCGTTGATGTAACCTTGCTGGCTTCTGTAATTTTGAAAATCTTGGAGGCTGCTTATTAACTCATCCAACAAAAAAACTCCCTAATTTGAACTAGCCAGTTTATTGACAAAAAAAAACATCTGGACTATTATGCTTTTCTCTTGAATCAAACCGAGGGTTTTGAAGGGTTTTTTGGTTAAGTTGAAAAAGAATTTTTTTGAATAAATACAATAATAAACGTCTAACATAGTCTCCGGCGCGTTTGCTTTCAACTTCATCATGTCATTCCTCATCCGTTTATGTATGTAACTGAAGTATGTGCTAAGGGAAATGCCAGATTATTCTTCTCCTGTTATTTTGGACAGTACCAGTGAGAAGGCCACTTCATCAGAGTGAAAAAATGGGTTGACCTTTATAATAAAGATTGTTATTGAAATTTGTCCCACCTGAGACAGCTCATAATAAAAGGGACATTTGCTCAAACCCAGGAAATTCCAAAAACTGTATTCATCTTTAAATGTTTCAAATGTGTCCTTGAGTTCAGGAGTAATTTGCCGAGCAAAAGTTATCACAGATTGTCAAAACGAAGAAACATAGCATTCTATAAGTAATTTGGACGAACATATATCTGAAAATTGTAAAAAATGATAGCATTAAAAATAAGTAAAATGAGATACGCACAAAACAAGCAACAACATACGCCCATAAATAAGAACGGTCACGCACAGTGTACGCATAACATACGCATAATTACGCACATTGCAGGAAACAATACAGCCAAAAATTATACGCACGCATAAAGTACCGATGTTAAGACTAAGTACATAGCAAACGTGTACGCGTGTACGCACAAAAGACGGCATAGTACGCACAGCCTACGCATATTTACTCGATGGTTAAAATTGGTTAGGTTTTTATGTTGCAAAATCTCAACAAAATTTATCATATAACCTGAATACAGGAGAAAAACACGCATGCATGTACAGTATCAAACATTTTAAAAAGTTTCGAAAAGCCATGCATACGCATAGAATAAGCATAAAAATCGGAAGATCTTCGAAGACCCCTTTCAACGCGAACGCCATAGCATAAACCACAAAAATACGCAATACGAAACAGAAACATAGCAATTAAGTGACTTTTTCTGTTGGGGGTGACGCCATCTTAGAAGAAACTAGTGAGAATGCTTGAAACCTCCGGAGGTGAATGCTTGAAAGTTCGAAAGTTTACTTGTAATCTGAAAAATCGAACGTCGGGACTTCGCCATTCGACCTTTACAAGGGGTTTAAATGTTGATTGCCACGTCGACATTTCACTAGCGCCACCACGTCGGCAACTGGGGGTCCGAAACTGGAAAAAAAATTAGGTTAAATGTTAAAAAGGCGACGCCCTAAAATAGAGGCGAGGCGCGCCTGTATGGCGTGCTCAGTTAAACTTGAGATTCTCAGGTAATAGCATAAGCCTCATAACTAAACTTATTGCGTAGCTTTGAGGCTTTAATTGGTCGAAAATGCGCTTGGGCGGCGCGCCTTTTATTGCGCAATTTTAAACGTTGATTATTAGTAACTATTTTAAGAATTATAATTTAATTCTTGTATTCCTGAATAGTTTTTAGGTTGGGTTGAGAGAGAGAGCAGTTATGCAAATGTGAGTGGGCCCTCACAAGCTCTTATCCTTATTCTTATTGATTCACGCAAGCAGGAATGATAAGGGAGTCGGCATAGTGCAGTTTGCACTATTTCAGTGTTCGACATAGTTATTTTAAGTGGTTGGTGCGGGAATTCCTGAAGAGATTTCCTGAAGGAAAACTGCAGCCTTGTTCGGCCAGAGGAGGAGGTTGTGCGGCAAAAACAGGAAGAATTCCTGTTAAGCATTCGGCTGAGTCCTGTATTGTAGTATACAGCATAATGCTTTGAAGGAAATAGGATTTCAGAAATAGGCTAAAGGAAATTTGGGAAGATGGAAGCAGTGTGTGGATAAGAATTTAGTTCAAAACTTGGAACAGTAATCCAAAAATAGATTTGGGAGTAAATATAGTAAGAAATTGCTGCTATCAAGTATTGTAATGAGATCTATATTTGATACAGGAAATAACGAAAGAAAGAGTGAAGAATAATTAGTTCAGTAAAGGGAGAACAGAGAAGTTAAGGAAAAGGAAGGAGTTACCTAATTTATGCAGAAGGAAGGATGATGAGGACATCGCTCAGAGATTCAAATACGTGTACCGGCGACGGAATCGTAGATCGATGGCTACGATTCAACGTCTTTACTTTTGACGCTTTATGTTTTATCTTTTGTTGTTTGCATGATGTTTTATTTGGTTTTTGTTGTTTACCATTTTTACCCTTATGGGAAGTATCTTGTCATTGTAGCCCGGAGGGGCAAAACACTGGCCTGTATACACCTCTACTCATCCCTAATTGTCCTTGGCAATATGTTAGTATGGATTTTGTCTTAGGCTTACCAAAGACTATTCATAGGAATGATGTCATTTGTGTCATAGTAGGTAGATTCTCTTAGATGGCTCACTTCTTACCCTGTTCTAGGACATCTGATGCCTCCGGTGTTTTATTTGGTTTTTGTTGTTTACCAAGGACAATTAGGGACGAGTAGAGATGTATATAGGCCAGTGTATGAGGGCATCAATGCATGAAAAGTTTATCATAAAATGGGTCGTAGACCGACGGCCACGATTGAGCCGTTATATTATTAGTTGTTATGTGTGTTGTATGTGATTTAATTTAGTTTATTAACTTTTCCTTAATGTTATGTTGTAAGTCCAAGGGCATTTATGTCTTTTGTCTTATCATGTGGTGGAGCCTATATATATGGCTTTCTCCCCCTCCCCTATAAGGTGATGATGATTATTTTGAATGAATTCTCTACATAATTTTTCTACTTGAATTTGAAATGATAGCATTCCTAGGACATGCATCCACCTATCTTAGAATATGGAAGATAAGAAGCAACATATCTATAAATTTACAGAGTTCTTAAAGCTGAGTGTTACACCTATTCAGAATTGTAGCACATGTTCAACATTATTCTCTACATGTCTTAACATTCACTAGATGTGAAGTAAAGCTCTTCAAATGTCATTGTCACCTGACTTAAATGGAAAATAAATGTAAAGAAAAAGATGGTATTGAATATTAGCAGCGAATAAAAAACATAAAAATTTTATGCTTTTGTATGTTCATTGAGGTTAAGTTGGTTGGGAAGTTTTTGGAGGTGCAGTTTAATCTACCATATACAAGCAAATACACAGTAATAAAAGAATTTCCCAATGCACAAGAATGTTGGTGCAGTATTATACAATATTTTCATGGAAAGTAAAAGTTGCTGATTGCAACTACGAACCGCCTTTATTTGGAAGTCAAAAACTCATTTTATTAACTAATATCTTGCCAAGACTTACCATTTTCAGGCCCTAACATACAACAACTACAAATATATAGTCAATCATAAGAGTTTTGTAAATTCGTTGCCTATAAGACAGGAAAAAGGTTTCATGCAGGCTTATAAATTCTCTGTATTTAACACTATCCAGTTCCCTACTAAAATTAAAATACAGCATTCTAAAGGTATGCTGTATGTATAACAACAATATAAGTCTGAATATATTGCAAACCAAAATACACATTATTTGAGATCCACAAATATCATCATTTGACTTAGTTAAGACAGCCATATCCTATCACATGATAGAACACAACAATGAAACAATTAACAGCCATGATAAATAAACTCAATAAATCTTAAATAAATGATATCTACATACCTCAGATGCAACATAGACAATATCATCGGCTGTCCTCCAATATCTAGCAGGGCGTAAACCATTACGATCAAGGCATGCCCCAACGGTCTTGCCATCACTGTGTAAAATTAAACAATGGCAATCAACTAGCAAATATAATTATTTATATTGCAAAATAGAGACTACTTGAGATTGATAAAAGAGAGAAGCGCTGAAATTTAAAATTGAAAGTTGAATGAAAAACACAGAAGCATATTCCAAGTGAAAGCATGCGCAATTGTGAGCACATAAATCCCTGTTCTGGAGAGAATGCTTTTAATCACATTGAACGAATTAAAAACATAAAATAGTATAGATATAGGCAATAATCAAAAAGCAAGACCATCAAGTTTTATATTATGCAAACCTAACAAAGTACAAAATTAAAAAAATGCATTTTTATATAAGTCATAAGAAAAAGAAGATATGATATTAATAATGCTCAATAAGCAACTAATTGGGCTGTATGTGAACCCCTGCACTTAATGAATACTTCGCACACAACTAAATAATGCTCATTCAAGTTAGTAAAAAACATAAGTTCGAACAGCTTTTAAGAACTTGAAGACTGAATGAACTAAGCTTCAAAACAATCCAATGCATTTATTTAAAAAGTGCTTATTAAAGGCTTGATATTCGGCTCAATGATAGATCATATATTATTAAAATTTGGTAAAATATAATTTGCTTAATTACTTATTTAATAGTGATATTATGATATATATATATATATATATATATTATATATATATATTATATATATATAATATATATTATTTATTTATTTTATTGATTAGTCTAGGATACTCTTGCAATTCGCATCTCTTATTTCTACAACTCCACCTCTAATTGTTTTCTCCTTGTTTTCATATTTTTTAGTTCTGCCGCTTTTAGTCTCCTCAGTCACCCAATGTAACATGCTTGAGCAATTTTAGGCTAAGATTGCAAGTCGATTAAGCATGCCTACTAGAAGTGAGCTAATCTTCTATTATTCTCCTTCTTAGCCAACCTATAGCTTGTGCATTGATAAGAAGCCTAAAAGCACACTATCTTAGCCCAAGATGCATCTTCTCCAACATCAATGTGAGAATCAGAGTAGACTTGTATAAAAATTGGATGTGAAGGGCAAAAGACTTGAATAACAATCAGACTGATAAAAACATCGAATCCAACAACTCTCGCAACTCTCACTTCAATTTCATGACAATATAAATTAAGTTGCATACTTCCCTTTCTCTTAAATTGACACCATATTTATCTACGAGAATAGGCCATCAATTCAAAAGAATAACATGGTTCTTTTATCTACTTTGTAAGAGCTTTCAATTATGCGCATGATATTAGGAACAAAATCAAAAGATAGATCACATAGAAGATCACAAATTATATATTTTATAAGTTTCAAAAATCAGTCAATCTAAAACCATATGAAAAAAAATATATATTACTATTTCCTTATGTTTAGCAGGATACTAAATATTGTTATACATGCCATGAAATTTTCATAAGATAAATTCTTGTGATTGAATGTTGTTAAATATTAAGTATGTCTTACACAACGTTGCAAGATTTCAATATTTCATAACCACTGGCTCTTGATTTAAAACCAATAAATCTAAATTGTAATGCTGACACCTTCAAAAGGTCAAATCGTGAATGATACTCAAGGTGAAGATGCATTTGATGTGGTTGCAAATGTTTTTGAAGGAGATGTGCAAAATATTAATAATAAGAATAATAATAATCAAGCGAACCACTTCAAAGCACAATGAGAAAGAAAACTTTCTAAGTTTGAAATACTTCACTATGTTATTTTAAAAAAATGGTGTTGAAAAGCTAAAAAATAATCATTGCAAGTTATGTATAAATAAGGAGATTTTGTAGGTGAGCTATCGTTTCTCTCTTAATGAATTTGAAGCATTAGATTCATAGTTAGCTATCTTAGTTGTATTAAATCATCTTCGCATTTATGAGATCAAATGATGCAACCATTTTGGCGAGTTGATGTAAGCTTTTTTTTCTAAGGAAAGCTTCTTATCCAAGTAAATATTAATCTTTATTTTTGAGAATTCTGAATTTTTTTAAACTAATTGATCTGTTATTATGTAAAACCCGCAAAACGTCGTTTTAGACCTCG
>NW_021319178.1:16840892-16857901 GCF_001605985.2 Dendrobium catenatum
TCACACTCATTGGTTATAATTGTGCAAAGTATTACGATTTTATTTTCTTTTTTTTTTCAAATTGCATTTCCTCTTTCCAAAGGTCACAACCTTTCGTTTGAATATTTAATGCCTTTTTGATGCATCCTGACATCTACATAATTAGAAATACAATTTTGTTGTTATTAATCATAATTGTTACGAATTTCTATAAGTTATTGTCAAGATGCAATTGGTTATTAATGGCAGTTATATTCATTAGTGCTAAATTCATGTTAATTAATTAATTAATTATTTATTTGGATATAATGCATGGTTGTAAGTATAACCATTCTCGAAATTGGTAATTTGCTTTAGAGAATTTTTTTTTGGAGAAAATTGATAAATTGCTTTAAATATATTTATCAATTAAAATTTTCTCATTTTATATAATTATTCATTAATTCAAAATTAAATTAAATTGAAATAATATGTCACCAAAGTGACTTCTATTAAATCAATTTATTTAATTTAAAATTAATTGAATAATGCTAAAGAATTCTTCTAGTTTATGCGAAAAATAATCGTCCCAAATGAAGATTATTTTTTTGGCCGGGCTTTAAAGATATAGTTATAAATATGTGATAATTTTGAAATCATTCATGCATATAGTAAGTCGGTCCAAAGAAAAGCTTATTATTGGCAGAATTTTTTATCAATATTTATTAACTATAATTTTAAGAGTATCATTTACAATTTGTAATTTATGTCCAAAGACTAAATTATGATGTTGTGTTAGGTATCTTATAAAAGGCCCACCATATGCTGTTTCTAATTACGAGTTTATTATTTTGTTCTTTTTCAGTTAATGTTTCTTCTATATCTGCCAATTTGAATAACATTCTAGTGCTTAATGGCTCTAATTTTAAGAAATGGAAAGAGCATATTACTATTGTTCTTGGGTGTATGGATCTAGACTATGCGATTCGGACTGAACGCCCTCCTGCCCTTACTGTAGAAAGCACTATTGAACAAAGAGCAAATTTTGAAAAGTGGGAGCGTTCAAACCGCATGAGTCTTATGATCATGAAGTACTCAATTCCAGATACCATCAGGGGTGCAATGCCTGAAGAGGAAAATGCTAAGAAGTTCCTAAGCCAGATAGTAGACCGTTTCGTAGGCTCTGAAAAGGTCGAAACAAATACTATTCTTAGTAAACTTATTTCAATGCGGTATAAAGGCAAAGGGAACATAAGAGAGTACATTATGGAAATGTCTAATCTTGTTACAAGATTGAGAGCACTAAAGTTAGAATTATCTAACGACATTCTTGTGCATCTAGTCTTGATCTCTTTTTCTGCACAATTTAGTCCTTTTAAGATAAGTTATAATACTCAAAAGAAAAAATAGACTCTTAATGAGCTCATTGCTCAGTGTGTGCAAGAGGAAGAAAGATTGAAATAAGAAAAGATAGAAAGTGTTCACTTAGCTTCTTCTTCTCATGATTTTGCTACCAAAAGGAAAAAGAATTATAAAGTTAAAGGAGCTGCAGATAAAGGGACTTCACAACCTAAAGTACAACAGAAGCAAGTTCAAGTTATTACTTATTTTTTCTGCAAGAAGGCTGGTCATATAAAGAAGGATTGTCCAAAATATGCTAAATGACTCGTCAAAAATGGTAAACTTCAGAATTTTATTTATTCTGAAGTTAATTTGGCTTTAATACCAAATCATATTTGGTGGATAGATACATGTGCAA
Source organism: Dendrobium catenatum (assembly GCF_001605985.2). Lineage (NCBI taxonomy): Eukaryota > Viridiplantae > Streptophyta > Magnoliopsida > Asparagales > Orchidaceae > Dendrobium > Dendrobium catenatum. The sequence goes on from NW_021319178.1 coordinate 16,842,610, forward strand.
CTACTCACATAAGTGCGACTATGCAAGGTTGTCTAAGGAGCAGAGTGCTAACTGATGTTGAAAGATTCATCTATGTGGGAAATGACAATAAAGCTCATGTTAAAGCTGTAGGCTTATATAGATTGTACTTATAATCTGGTTGTATTTTGAATTTGTGTGAGACTTTTTATGTACCATCATTTAGACAGAATATGATTTCTATTTCATGTTTGGACAAATCTGGTTACTCTTGTTCATTTGGAATTGGAAAATTTAGTCTCTTTCAGTATTCAAAAATTATTGTTACAGGTTCTTTAATTGATAATCTTTATAAATTAGATATTTCTGCCTCACAGATGAATGAAACTTTGCATATAAATAATTTTGGTACAAAGAGAAAATTAACTGATGAGAATTCCTTTATGTTATGGCACAAACACTTGGGACATATTTCAAAACAAAGAATTGAAAGGCTTGTGTCATATGGAATTCTTGATTCCCTTGATTATACAGATTTTAAAATTTGTATTGAATGTATTAAGCGAAAACAAATAAATATTAAGAAATTAGGTGCCAAAAAGAGTCTACATGTCTTAGAATTAATACATACTGATATTTGTGGCCTATTTCCTACAGCTTCTTGGAACGATCAATAATATTTTATTACTTTCATAGACGATTATTCTCATTATGGGTACTTATACTTAATACATGAAAAATCAGAATCTCTAGATGTATTTAAGATCTTCAAAGCTGAAGTTGAAAATCAACTTGGTAAGAAGATTAAAGCTGTCAAATATGAACGTGATGGTGAATACTATGGTAGATATGATGGATCAGGTGAACAACGTCCAGGCCCTTTTGCGAGAAATTTAGCAGAATGTGGCATCGTTCCTCAATGCACTATGCCGGGGACTCCAAGTCAAAATGGTGTGTCTGAAAGACGAAATAGAACCTTAAAGATATGGTTAGAAGTATGATTAGTCATTCTTTTTTATCAGAATCGCTTTGCGAAGAAGCCTTAAAGATTGCAGTTTATATTCTTAATAGAGTTCCAAGTAAAGCAGTAACTAAAACCCCATATGAGTTGTGAACTGGAAAGAAGCCTAGTATTAGGCATTTTCATATCTGGGGATGTCCAGTTGAGGCTAGGCCTTATAAGCCTAATGAAATAAAATTAGACTGAAGAACTGTTAGATGCTATTTTGTTGGATACTCTGAAAGGTCAAGAGGTTTTAAATTTTATGATTCCTTAAGTAAATTCTTTTTTGAGACGGGCAATGCTAAATTCATTGAGGATGTTGAATATAATGGGAGTGATAAATTTAAAGATTTTGATTTTGAAGAGGAATATGTTAATATTCCTACTGCATGTTACAATTGAAAATGATCAGGTACCTATGCCTGATATTGTTCAAATTGTAAATCCAGATAATAAAAATAATCTTGAATTATCTCCCACTCATATAGAAGGACAACAACCTCAAACTGAAGTGCTATCAAGGAGATCCACAAGGTAAAGGAAAAAAACAATTTCAGATGATTATATTGTATATATCCAAGAGCATGAGTTTGATATGGGATTGGAAGATGATCCAATCTCATTCAGTCAGGTCAAATAATGTTCTAATTCTCAAAAGTGGATAGAAGCCATGGAAGATGAGATGAAATCTATGAAAGACAATGATGTTTGTGATCTTTCTGAATTGCCTGAAGGAGCAAAACTTATTGGTTGTAAATAATTTTTTAAAACCAAAAGGGATGCAATAGGCAATATTGAAAGATATAAAGCACGTCTAGTTGCAAAAGATTTCACTCAAAAGGAATGCATTGATTATAAAGAGACATTCTCTCCAGTTTCTTCTAAAGACTCTTTTAGAATCATTATGGCACTTGTAGCTCATTATGATTTAGAGCTACACCAGATGGATGTAAAGACTGCATTCCTTAATGAAAATATTGAGGAAACTATATATATAGTGTAACCAGAAAATTTTTAATCTTCTGATTCAAAACATCTGGTATGCAAATTAAAGAAATCCATCTATGGTTTAAAGCAAGCTTCCCGTCAATGGTATAAGAAATTTGATCAAGTGATTTCTTCATTTGGTTTTAAGGAGAACACTGTTGATCAATGCTTTTATCATAAGATCAGTGGGAGTAAGTTTATTATCTTGGTGTTATATGTCGATGATATTCTGCTAGCAAGCAGTGACATAGGATTGTTGCATGAGACTAAGATATTTCTTTCAAATAAATTTGAAATGAACGATCTTGAAAATATATCTTTTGTGTTGGGTATACAAATTCATCAGGATCGCTCACGTGGTATATTTTAATTATCACAAACAGCCTATATTGATAAAGTGCTTAGCATATTTGGCATGAAAGATTGTGCACCAGGAGATAAACCATTGCAAAAGGAGATAAATTTAGTTTGCTTCAATGCCCAAGAAATGAAGTTGAAAAGCAAGAGATAGATAAGATCCCTTATGCATCGGCAGTAGGGAGTCTTATGTATGCTCAAGTTTGTACGCGTCCGGATATTGCGTACATTGTTGGAATGCTTGGTAGATATTTAAGTAAACCAGGAATGGATCATTGGAAAACAATGAAACGGGTTATGATGTATATAAAAAGAACAAGACAATTTATACTCACATATCAGAGATCTGATCATTTAGAGATCATGGGGTATTCCGACTCTGATTTTGCTGGTTGCCTCGATAGTAGAAGATCCACTTTAGGCTATATTTTCATGTTGGCTGGAGGAGCTATTTCTTGGAAAAGTGTCAAGCAATCACTTATAGCTTCTTCAACAATGGAAGCAGAATTTATAGCTTGTTATGAGGCTTCAAATCAGGGAATATGGCTGCAAAATTTTATCACAGTGCTACATATTTTTATAGCATTGAGAGACCATTAAAGATAAATTGTTATAATAAAGCAGCTTAGTTATATTCCAAGAACAACATGAGTTCGTCAAAATCAAAACATATTGACATAAAGTTTCTTGTTGTGAAAGAAAGGGTTCAGAGTTTTCAGATTGCTATTGAACATATTAGTACAAACTTTATGATTGCAGACCCACTTACAAAAGGATTATCACCTAAAGTATTTCATGAGCATGTGGCTCGTATGGGTGTAATCTATTTTGATGATATGCTTGCTTAGTGGGAGTTAGTTTGTATTGTTCAATTATTATGAACTTATTTTCTGATCAGAATAAAGTATTATTATTTTGGTTATTGAAAACTCTAAAATACAGTTATTTGATTTCAATTGCAGTTTAGCATAAAGTATTGAATTTTGGTTATAACTTTTTTTAGTTATGAAATTGGACCAGTTGAAAATAGTCATGATTTGAGATCACATTACATGAAATTTTCATGCTACATATCCATACTTGATCTATATCGTTAATTATATTAATATAGTGACCATTGATGGGTCTTATTACTAAGAATGTAATAAAGGTCGCTTTGATTCTATATTGATATGATTGATGGACCAGATTGTCTAGAGATGTTATTTTAGAAAGATAGCAAATATTAAGCTCTTACGGTTATTTTTGAATGTATAATTATATGTATATATATGTGGCCCAAGTGGGAGATTGTTGGGAATTTTTATAAGTGGGCCCATATTTTTATACATATAAATATGGTTTATACATTATAAGCTATCTAAAATTAAGACAATTAAATTTGTGATCTATTTAAGTATTAAATTATTATTTAGCTTATATGGCATCTCAATTAAAATTGTATGAAATTAATTTGTGTATAGGCCGGGTTTTTTTTTTTTTTAATGATGGGCTGAAATAAAATAAATACACTTAAAAGTATAAAAAGGTCGTGGTCCTCAGTTTAAGCGGTTAAGTTCTCATTTCCCTCATTTCTCATATTGAGTGAAAAGAAGGGGTCTCTCGCTCTCTTGGAGAATGCCGCTCTAAACATGGAATACCGAAAACCTCAATTCTGCATTTCAATGGATTCATGTATGCTTCCGAAAATTCTTCTCGATGATTTAGCATGTCTTTCGGAGACGATCAATTTATTTTCATTGTCTCCTATGATTCCTAACATTTTCCAGCTAATTCTTTTTTTATGAAGAATGAGTGGGCTATTCCAGAAAAGTGGGGGAGGTTAAAGGAGCTACCAAACTCTTATAGCCTAGGAGAGAAGGAGATAATGAAAACTCTTAATTTTTCTGATAAGGAAATCCTTCAGCATGAGTTGCACTATATTAGTCAATGTGTGGCATAAGAGTGCCTTTTTAAAGTTGGCATTTCTATTCATGTAGAAAAATCTCATGCAATTTAGTTTAAGAGGGATGAGAAAGTCTGTGAAGTGCATTATAGTCCTTTTAAGCTTTCAACTAACGCCCTCTAGAAGGTCGAAAAGAAACTGGATTTTCCTCCTTGAAGAAAAAGAAAAATAATGATAAAATCATCATGCTAATGAATAGTGAAGGGTGTAGGGAGGTTATATGTCCATTGACGATCAATACAATTTCTTTAGATTTAGATAGTGGGATCTGACCTTCGAAGATACATATCTCAGAGGGTCATAATTTCATACTTTAAACCATCGACATGCATTAAGGACCATCTTGTCACATCTCAGTCTACTAACAATTGATGAATTTCCAATTTCACTCTCTTGATATTCATTATGCATATGTTAAAAATGCGAGGGTCGCCAGTAGTTCCAGACAAAGAAATTCAACCTCACATACTTCCATTTGTCGGACATCTTTTTTGAATTCTCATGTAGATGCCTTAAATAATGCAGGTGAGCTCCACAAGGGAATGTTTCTCTACAGCCACGGACTAAACCTGCATGCATGTTAGAGATTATATATATATATATATATATTAGCTCTATTTGTAACTATTGGGAGTAAGTCATTCAATTGCCTCAGGAACGAAATCCATAATTCATTAGACTCTGATTCAACTATTGCAAAAGCTAGTGGAAATAACTCATTGTTTGCATCCAAGCCGATGGAGTGTCAAAATAGGGCTTCAGGTCAGGTTCGAGTCAAACTCAATATTGAACTGCCACTAATTGACATGACCCAAACTATACCCATTTTTTCGGAAGGGTTAGAAATGTCAACCCAGACTCGACTTGTTGGGTTTCTGAGTTGAACCGACCTGGCATGAAATGAAAGTTAGAACGTCATCAAAGGAGGAGAAAAACAATGAGCTATCATGACTTCCGAGTCGATAGGAAGGAATCAAGAGCTGCATGACTTCCAATCCAACTAAAACGACGAGTTATCGTGACTTTTGGGCTGACAGAAAGGAACATCATCGAATGAGGTGAAGAAGTCATCGAACTATCAAAACCTCGAAGGAACATTGTCGAACTAGTTGCAGTTTGCTTAGCAGGGACAGTAGGGGAAGATGAAAAGCAAACCCTAGGCCTTCACCAGTTAGGGCCCGCGGGCGCGTTCGCCGAATTGGAATGCTGGAACAGACCGACACTAGTGCTGTAAGCTTGTGCTAGTTGATCCAGGTCAACTTCGAGTTAGCGCGTTGACCCATACCTGTCCCATTTTTTAAACGGGTCAAATTATGGAATCCAAACCCCACCCGTTTTCAAAATGGGTTGACACTAAATTAAAATTTTTAGGACTAGTTCGGGTCGAGTTTTTGTGTCGTGTCAAATATTGACACCCCTGTATAGTTAATAAGGTACCTAGACATTTACTAAGGAGGAATGGGCAATCTAGGCTAAGAATATGGTGATAGAAATTCCACCCAATAATATAAGGACCGAATGAACAGAAAGGTCTTTAAAATATATTATTGTATGTGCTATGAATTTTATACACATGCAATATAGCGAAGACAACATCATCCATAAAAAATTTATTGTACAGTAAGACTCCTCTTAGTAATAAAAAATAGTCTTGATAGCATTCCGTCAAGCATCCCAAGCCTTCACGTAAGAAACTTTTATGTTGAACTTAGATTCCATTCGACTTAATATTTCGCTGGGCCTCATGTCCATCTATTTTCTATTGGTGGGTAGTATATCGAAACTTGTGAACTATGAGTTGCATTGCCGGTGCCCAGTGTCAAGAATTGGGGTGGCACATTTATGTTGGTGCTTGATGGATGTGATTTTTCATATGCCGCCTAAACATGTACTTACAATAGAATGCAACCGCTATAAGCAAGGAGACACCGAGCAGTCATGCTTTTCACATGCAACGGCAAATTTATTTCTATTTGATGCGATAGCAACATATTGAACATTATTTATAATTGGCAATCCTTGTACATTCCTTATAAATTAGGCTTCTGTGTGAAGCACATTCCTTTGATTAATTTAGGGTGAAACGAGAATTCTTGCTCTAATATAGCCCCGTTAGATGCATCCTCAAACTCAACTTCATGATCCCACTATTGTGTAGTCATACAAGTGTCAACATAGTCATTATTAGCCACCATTACGTCCTCTATGCCAATTAATCTTGAGCAGTAATTTTGAATGACATTACGAATATCTTCATTAATTGTTGCAGCTCCATCATTCAAATTTGGTAAAAGATCATTTGCATCACCAGAATACTACTCATTGGACCCACTACTCATAGTCTCGTAGCCATAATCAACATAGAGTATTTATTGTGTTGAAGGGTTAGGATCTTCATGCCACTGTTGGTTCTCTGTATCACTACATTCACACCATTCTTCTATAATTCTTAATCAATGAAAAATTAACATATTTGACAATTAAAAAATTGCGTTATAGGGATCTTACTAGTTTTCTGGTTGGAGCCTTGAAGCACTTTAACCTTTCACCTTGGCTCAAAGAATCATATATTTGGGAATTTCACGGCTTAGTTTTCCCTCTCGTCGAACTTATTTCTTTAATTTAAACATACATCATGAGAAATTCCACAGCAACTTGGCATAACAGCACTTCACATATCTCGTCATCTTCAACATTTGAAGCGAAGAGTTCATTTTCCACAAGCACTCAACAAACTAAGTTCACAGAAAACTTAGATGCATCGTACTTTCTTTTTTTTTAGATGCATCGTACTTGAGTGCTTTGAGAATCCTTAATTTAAGCTGATCTGAGTTGATGTTTCTTGACAATTGCAGGAGATGATTCCTACCCATAATACCTTGGCGCAAAATTCGAATCCAATTGTAATTCACCTCCATATATTAACATAAATGTTGCTCCTCGGCCACTTATTATTGAACTCATACGTTACGCTAAAAAAGATCAATCAATCGCATAGTTAAAATAAATAAATATTATTTAACAATTTTTTATTTCTGCTCGTTATACAATACTTATAACTAGAAATACCTACTACTATGAAAATATCTTTGATATAATAATTATTTCAAAATCTACATCACTCCGCTATAGAAAGTTATATTTAATTTTACAAATTTTCCTTCATCTTTTCCAGTAAATTTATTTTGCCAAAAAATCCGCATCACAAAATTTTTACAAAAAAAAAAAAAAAAAAACTATTACACCATCTTAGGATATGTTTAACTCATAAACTTTAAAGCAAAATGGACAATATCATTGGACCCCTCATACGTATCCATCGTCAGAATGCAGAAGAAATGGAGATGGAGAAGTTGCGAGCGAGCGAGAGAAGAAATGGAGACGTTGAGTCGGCACAGCGCTCGAATCACTCTCGTAGGTTCCGTCGACGCCAATCGCTGACTGCCGCTTCTCTTCTCCCTGACTCATCTCACCTTCGCCGACGAGCTTCGACTTCAACGCAGCGAGCTGCACGACGAGTGAGTGGTTGACGCGGCCGAGAGGATTTCGAACCCGCTCAATTTGAGCGGGTTTCGAAGTCGCGCGAATGGCCACTCGAAATACACGGATAATGCTTCCGAGGAATTACTAAAGTTCCGCTCAAAACAAACCAAACGGACTAATTTATTAAATGCAGGTAATTAAATTACTTCACACTCTTAATTCAGGCAACCAAACAGCCCCTAAATAGCTCTTGCGACAAGGTATAACTTACTTGCCACATTCAAAGCTGAGATCCAGCGGTTTTGTCAATCTAACAAGAAGAAACTGTGCAGGATGTGATAAATTTAATATTTATATATTATTGAAGTTCATCTTTTTATAATCCAGGAGTTCTTAAGTTCTCTAGCCATTTTTTATGTTCAGATTTATATGAAATAATGAACAAATGTATATTTTAGTAGTAAAAGAACTGTTGGCAGTACATGCTATCAATTTTATTTAGTTTAAATAAATGCAGTATCTCATTGATGGGTTTATATGATAAGAAATGTAAATAGAAGGCTTAAAAAGATCTGATTGTTAGGTCATCATCAAGTATAAAGGTAGATAGAAGGCTTTAAAAGAACTTTTTTGGCATCCCTCATTTTCTCTATATGTTGCTCACATCAGTATTAGTTGTCAATACAAATACACCAATCGAAAGATTTGTTCACATAAAGATTACATAAATAGTTTTGCTATACAGAAATAATGTGTATGTACATAACAGAAATCCTACTGAATTTTTGTTATTTGGGGGTTAGACCATCCATTTCTATACTAATTGATATGTCACCTAAGAAATCATCTTGATCGGGCATAAATCTCGATGTAAATATAAATCATAACGTTTTAAAATTAAATTCGGGACCATCCAAACTCCGATTTCAACAAGCTTATAATCAAATTGAACATCTTAAAGAGATGAACCCAATGACACCAAATTCAATCCAATCCAAGCCCAAATGAGCGCAAATGAGAGGACCGAAACATTCATAGAAGCTTCAGAGCATCATTTGCATAATCAATTGATATCCGAATATGACATGCTTATAGTCAAATTGATCGGCTTGACGAGACAAATCCAATGAGTTCAAGATCACTTAATTCTAACGTCATTAAGGCGCTTAAATGCTCAATAAATGTTGCATGATCAAGGGAATCAATATGGGCCGTCCGATGGAGCACTCCAAAATAACCCTAAATTTTTTCCATATTTATTGAGCATGCCACTCACAAAAAACTATAAATAGACCCCCATTCTTCACATGAAGGGTGGAAGAGGAAGAGAAAATAAAGCTAAGAGGCTCACTTGCATTCTCTAGTTAACGCTGCAGTCGTAGGATTTCTTTCCATTCACAGTCCATCATTGAACTTCCACCTGTTCGTTGGCCATATACGGATGTCTTCTCGAACATTGACCTTCGTGGGGCTTTCGCTTGTTCACAGGGTACCATTGTTAGACCGCTTCTTGACCATCGCCATTGGACCTCTATTTGACAGCTAGTGTCAAGCCTTCTCCTTATCACTGTCGCCCATTGATTATGATCATTCCGACCTCCGTCGCCTGTAATTATGGTCCTTCCGACCATTCGTCACCTACCGACTATGATTCTTCTGACCATCATTGTCCACCGACTATGGTCCCTTTGACCTATGTCTTCCGCCTATTAAGATCATTTTAACCATCGACTATGAGTCTTCCAACCACCATCACCCGTCGACTACGGTCCCTCTGACCACCATCATCTGTCGACTATAGTTCCTCCGACCATTGTCGCCCATCGACTACGATCCTTTTGACCACTAACACCCACCGACTATGTTTTGCTCGACCTTCATTGCCCGCTGATTGCAGTCCTTCTTACCACTGTTGTCTGCCGACTATGATCTTTTCGACCACTTCCACACAGGTTAACACCATCAAGCATTATTTTGATAAGTAATCTCGAATAGGTCAAACATCCCTAGTGAATTTTTCCAACCTTTTTAATGCAGATTAACATTCTCAAATACTATTTTGGAAAATAGCCACCGATAGGTCAAACACCTTTATTGGATTTCTTTTGACCTTCTCTAAACAAGTTAACATCAATGAGAAACGCTTTGAAAAATAACCTTCGATAGCTCAAAAATCCTCGGTCAAATATCCTTGGCAGATTGCATTGTTCTCTTCCACGTAGCACTTCGAAACATCTCTCTCGACTCCTTCATGGAAATATTGAAGTCCCATCAGGCCTTCACTTGGTTGGCTTCATTAGTGTGTCAATAGACTATTGTAATTGACATAATTCCTGACCCCCTCAATCAAGTTGTCCGTTATTTGCCCTTGTTCACATGTATACATACTTTCTCCAACAAAATGCAGTTGGATTGTCACCATCAGCTCATTGCTCGAATGCCAACATAGAAATGTCACCTATCCACTTCCAATAGACTCATCGACAAACTGCATGATTCTCGACAGCAAGTGCCAGGCTTGAACCGGCGCAAGAGATTGTGCTTTTCCCTCACCTCCAAGGGGCGTATTTATAGGTGTAAGGAGTATGGTAGAGGAAAAGGCTTTCTAAATTTTTTCATGAATTTTTTAGTTTTTTTTTTCTTTTTGGAAATTTAAAAGTAAAAAATTAATCATTTTTATAAAAAAATTAAAAAATTATTTAATAAAATATTTGTTTGTTATTGTCCGAAGTGGGGGCGCACTCTTAAAAAAAACAAAAAAATAAAACTTGAAGGGGATGTCTCCCGTGCTTCTTACATGTAAGGTCGTCAAACCTTGTACGGGCCCGATTTCGGCCTGAATAGTCTAATTCAGACATTTTTGGAGTCCTCATAATTACTTTTTGACGTTCTAGATTTAATTTTAGACTTTTGAAGCCCAATGCTAGTTCTATAGCCAGTATCAAGCAATTTTAAAGTTTGGGAGAAAATTTTTTCAGCAATTCTTGTTCCAATCAACACCCCGACTTCAAGAAATGCCCAAATTATAATACAAGGCATTTTATTTTGTTCATGGCCTAAAGGGAAGGTCCAAGTTAACATCTAAAGGAACGGTCGCGTCTTGTAATTTGTTTGAAAATGTAAATTATAATCAATAATTTTTCAAAAACCCCGACATATATTTCCATACTCTATAAGCTTTAACATCCAAAAATAGTGTGGCAATTGATATTTCACCAAAAAATCATCTTAATCAAGCACAAATCTTGATGCAAAAATGAACTAGAAACTTTTAAAATTAAATTTAGGGCTATCCAAACTTCTATTTATGCAATCTTATAGTCAAATTGAACATCTCAAGTAGACTAACCCAATGACACCAAATTCAGTTTAATCCGAGCCCAAATGAGCCCTAATCAGAGGATCAAAACATTCTTGGAAGCTTCAAAGCATCATTTGGATAACAAATTAATATTCGAATATAAAATTCTTATAAGAATTGAGTGGCTCGACGAGACAAATCCAACGAACCCAAGATCACTTAATTCTGACATAATTAAGCACTTAAATTCTCAATAAATGCTCCATGGTCAAGGGAATCAATATGTGTCATCCGATGGAGCACTCTAAAATTTCCTTAAATCATCTTCATATTTATGAGTATGTCGCTCCTAAAAAATTATAAATAGACTCCCATTCTTCACATAAAGGGGGAGGAGGAAGAGAAAAGAAAGCTAAAGGGCTCACTTGCATTCTCTAGTCAGCACCATAGCTATATAATTTCTTCCTAACCACTGACTGTTGCCGAACTTCTACCTATTAGTTGGCCACCGATGAATCTCTTCCCAACCATTGTGAGGCTTTCACTCATTCCTAGGCCACCGTTGTTGGACCTCTACCCGACCATCGCCATTGGACCTTCATTTTACAGCCACTGCTACACCTTCCCCTTACCATCGTCATCCACCGACTGTGGTCCCTTTGACCTCCTTTGCTTGCTAACTACAATCATTTCAACCACCGTTGCCCATCGACCACATCCCCTCCGATCTCTGTTAACCGCTAAATTACGGTCCTTCCGACTATTGTCACCAGTCGACCACTATCCTTCCGACCACTGTTGTCTGCCTACTACGATTCTTCCAACCAGCATTGTTTTTTGACTATGGTTCCTTTGACCTTTCGACCATCATTGTCCACCTACTACGGTCCCTCCAACCTCTGTTTTCCACATATTATGGTCCTTCAGACCACCACTGCCCTTCAACTAAGATCCTTCTGACTATTGTTGCCCAACTACTACGATCACTCATACCACCGTCGTCTGTCGACTATGGTTCCTCCAACCACCTTTGCCCATCAAATATGGTCCATCCGACAACTCATGTCACAACTCAACACGATAATACCTGTCTTGGTTGAAGAATTTTGGGCTTTTACAACAGTTGCACACCGACTATGGTCCCTCCAAGCTCCGTCGCCCATTTATAATGGTCCTTTTGAACACCATCGAACCCTGACTACGATCCTTCTAACCACTGTTGCTCACCGACTACTATCTCTCCGATCATCGTCGCCTAATTACAGTCCTTTCAATCATTGTAGCTCAACTACAATCCTTCCGACCACTATCATTTGAGTATGATCCCTTCGATCTATGTTGCCCAAACACAGTCCTATCAACCAAATGAATTAGTCATCACTCTCTTGAGAACAACTCTTATGATATTGGGTTCTTCTAGTTCCAACCATGTAAAGTTTTTTAGATCATGTATATTAGCAACATTGAGCCAATGCCTTCCCCTGAGATGGGCATCATTTATGATCAATTACAAACATTAGTGGATTCATTCAAAATGGGCATGACCACATGGTTTTTCCCTTTTTTCAAGGGTTTCCATGTAGAAATTCTTGTGTCTTTTCTGAACGTTGCTGCTCTCTCTTATATGTTTATGTGCTGGCTCTTCATATAAATATATGACACTAAATTTTCTATCTCTCTACTGCCGTGAATTTTCCAATGCGCAATACTAATGAATTTGTTGCTTACTACTCAACCATATAAATTGTCATATTATATAATGATTGTTAGATTACTTTGTGGGCTCCAAAAATTCCATTTTAGGATGTGTGATCCCGGCCTCTCCACGCCATCCATCAATTTTTCTTTTAAGTATTTTGTGGTGACGACGATAGAGAGTTTTAACAAGATTAGGTTCCGGGGGAATTTTCAGAAGGCAGATTGGGTTTTAGATAAGACACTACCCAGAGATTTCGCCCTCATTTTTGTGAGGACTTTTTGATCTGAGTTCTGGTTTCCTATAGGCGCAAGCCTCTATAGTTAATTACCCCTCCCGATAACGAGAGAGAACTTTCGATTAAGGCTAGTCATAAAAAAGGTTAAATAGGTTATAAACCTATCGTATAATAGCAACAATTTTAAGGTTTAAATTTTTGAATTTGGAAGTTTGAAATTTGGAATTTAGAGTTCATCACCATAAACTTAAAACTAATGGTGGGGGGAATGAAGATGAGCCCGATCAAGATCCCATGGTTCCGTCGTCCCGGGCTGTCATGATCCCTGATCTACTTAGTCAGAGGAGGTAGTCGACCCAACCTGACAGAAGGCACCTTGTCGGCAGCCATGGGTTGCTTCGTCCAAGAATACCTTGTAGACCTGGGTTGATGTTTGTCTAAGGCGATATGTCTGAATCCACCTTAGTTCACAGAGGGCTTTATGTCTATCGAATATACCATATGATTCATAACTCAAGGGTTTTGACGCCTTTAGGGAACATACGGGCTTTGGCCGTAATCGTAATATGATGGTGCCATTTTGCGGCAAAACCACCCGATCAGAGGGCACGTGCCACGTCCCTGTTGGCAAGAGACTATTTGAGGATGAATCAAAGTGATACACCCGACATGCATTCACTCTTTGTGAGCTGAGGTTAATTTCAAATTTATCGCCTCCAACAAACGGTTGCGAGAGGTGAATGATTTTTAGTTTTAAGTTTTTAGATATATATTTTATTTCAAGAATTTAGACTTTTGTTGGTTTTGAGATTTGACCCCTCCGGTTGAGATTTCCAGTCAACACGGCCATCATCGGGGTGGCTTTAAAGTCATTTGTTTTTTCGTAGGATTTTGGGAGGCATTTTGTTATTAAAGTCGTGTCGACTCCAGTCCTTTCAGGGAGGAGGATAAAACTTGAATATTAGACCCGCGCAGCATTCTCGAATTGTTGGATTTTAGGACTTAGATGTAACGATTGGAGCACATACAGGTTGTAGCATTTGACCCTGCGCAGCATTCTCGGTCATTAGTATTTATATTTTTAACATGTTGACCGGAGCACATGCAGGGATGTATTTAGTTCAATGGATCATATTTAATATATAAGGGGTATTTTAAAATATTTAAACATGATCCATTGCGCAAGTGATTTTACTTAGAAAATAGTCCGGGATTTCATTTGAGGGCCTACGAACGCCTTCTGTCCGCTTGTACACATATTGCGGATCCGGTGGCGTACTCTAAATTAGGTTTCATTTTTAACACATAGAAGATATTCCTTTGTCTATAGTATCCCACTCAACATAGCTTACAAGAAAGATTTGTTCAACAGGAAATAATGTTAGTGTTCTTAAGAGGGTTATCTTGCTTGCTATACGTTCTCCTATTCTCTCCCATAGGTAGTCTAAATTATTCAATACAAGCTTCTCATCCTTGCTTGCAAACTAGTTGTTGTGGACACTACGAATTCCCTATTCTTGGTCATAGGTGAATTGTAGCATGACTTTAGCCAATCCTTTTATTGATTGTTCATTTGTTAAAATTTTGATTCCATTCGAGCTCGAGTCATTTCCATTTGATTCAGATTAAGTTCAAGTGTAAATCTTCATTGATCATTCAAGTCAAGTCAACTCAAGATCAATTGTTGGTTGATTATATTTCAAGAATTTGAATTTTTGTTTAACTTAGTTAAATTAATTAAGAGACTTAATGTTGAATTAAAATCTCATAGTTAATTTAAAAGTTTTGATTTAATTAATTGATTCCAAGTTGTTTTTCCAATCTTTTCAAAATTTGGCTAAGTCTTGAATTTCTGTGTAAATTCCGGCAGCCTTCCGGCATCCCCTCCCCGATGCCGGGAGGTAAATGAGTGTTCGACTCAGCCGGAGCGAATCAACGGCGAGGAGATTTGGGAGAGCGAATCGATCCCATAAAAGAGTCTTCAAGTCTTCTAATATGTACGACCTGTTAATTTAAACAACTTAATTTAATTTTTTAAAAAATATTTTTAGTCCCCTCGAAAATCCGGCAGCCTTCCGGCGTCCCCTCCCCGATGCCGGGAGGTAAGGGAGTGGCTCGACTCGGCCGGAGCGAATCAACGGCGAGGAGATTTGGGAGAGCGAATCGATCCCATCGGTGTTTGCGCTCCCTCGATCGGATAATCTCGATGATCGAGGGCTTCGGGGGACCAGATCAACCCCGGGACTTCCTTCAAATTACTCCAATTGTACCTATTTACAAAATATTTTCTTCTTTTATTATTATTATTATTATTATATATATAT
>NW_021319178.1:16858422-16886273 GCF_001605985.2 Dendrobium catenatum
TATATATATATATATATTGCTGGGGCATCATTCTTTAAATATGTTTTCTTTAAGGAGCATTGAATCATTATTTATATTTTTTTCTGCATCAGTAATGTTTCTGTATTAACGATTCTGTTTTCTGGATTGCTGGAGTATATCTGTCTATGAATAACATTTATGCTATTTTTTCAATATATTGCTCCTGTGATGTCGTGGCCAATGTTTCATAGCCATCTTATTGTTAGTTTGTCTGAATCTAGACCAGAGAAGGTTTTAGCATCCCGTTACTTGGTAGGCATCACTCTACAGCAATTTAAAAACCTTCATGTGGGATACAAAAATATAAAATCCTTTATATGGGAATTGTCTATCATCTTTTCTTACTGTTTTTTGAAGGGAACTCTGCTATGGTTTGTTACAACAGCTGAGACAAACTAAGCTGTTTGAATTGGGATAAGGTTGCGAGAGCAGCAGGGGACAAGCAAAGTAAGAAAGAGGCCACCATTGAAGCAAGATGACATTTTATTATCTATCACAACTTTGCTTGCTAGACTAGAGTTGTTGAATTGGTTGTTTTGTTTGTACAAACAACTTTACTCTCTTATGCAGGATGGTGACATACTAAACATTGGTGTAACTGTCTATCTACCGAAGTGAAGATAAGCAGTAGAAGATACTGCTCAATGTCTGTCGCATATGCAGTTATATGGTTCCATCTGAAATTTTTTATTTGTGCTTAGAAATAAATTGATAAATTACAGGAGATGATGTAAAGCATTTGTTGATTCGATCATAATTTTGAAGCAGGTCAATTAGAGATGAATAGATTTATTTAAATTCTGAAGAAGTAGATTCAAACTTGGTTTGGGGTCATTAAAGTTGGCGCTGAAGGTAACTTGAGCCATTTTTATTGAATAAAAATTGTTTAATGTTGTTAATAGGCCAGCTATTAAATACCAATGATATTCCCATTTACACTCAGCGTTATTGGCTAAATTGTAAGATTCAATGGGGATGAAAAATAAATTCTTCGGCTCGGAAAGATATGTAAAATCAATGAGAAAATTATTGGAAGCGTACCCGAATCTATTGAAATGCATGATGGAGGTTTTCGGTCTTCTGTGTTTGAAGCGGCGTTCTTCAAGAGAGTGAGAGACAAATTCTTTTCACTCAAAGATGGTAAATGAGAGAAACAACAAATTAAACACTTAAACTGGGGACTACGACCCTTTTATACTTTAAATTTATTTATTTTATTTCAGCACATCATTAAAATAAAATAAATACTTGACATATACACAATATTTAATTTCATACAAAATAAATAAGATGTAACATAAGCCAAATAATAATTTATTTCTTAAATAGACCACACACTTAATTGGCTCAAATTTTGATAACAGCTGAAGTATTATACTTAATTTATATGCATAAATATATAGGCAAATGCCCACCCTAATTTTTTTTTTAATTTTAGAGGGTATATTTTGAAATATTTTGGGTATTTTGGATATTTTGCCCCCTCTCAAAAAAATTTTTTGCCCTAATTTTATCAATCCTAAGCATCTTTGTTCATCCCCCACAAAAAAAAAAATTACCCACCCTAAAAAAAGAAGCTGGATCCGCCCCTGTATGAGGGACACAAGCTCTTACACTTCTTGCTTGTATGAATAATGCTAAGGTTTGTAATATTTTATCAAATGGCATGTGGCAACTCTCAATCCCCACCTCTAAGAATTAATTAGGATTTGTAATCATATTGAACTATTTGTTTTTAGAAAATAGTAAGAAGAAAGCTTTCCCAAATGAAATCTTAAACTGGTACAAGTGTTGTCTTGTTTTGGGAAAATTAATTTATCATGTCTCCTAGCCATAGTAGCATGATAGAGCTCAAGAAATTTGTTTAGCTCGAAAACAAAGCTCATCAAGGCTATCGATCAATAATATGTTGTCTTGTTTTAAATTAATTATTTTGTGCGTACGCCGCCGAACGTCGTCCGGAAATCAATCGGAATGCGCCATGTCACTTCTGTGCTCGGTACCACTGATGTAGCGCATTCTGGTTGATCTTCGGACGATATTATGCGTCCGGTCTCCGCACAGAAAATTTTTCCTTATTTTGGGGTAGAATTGTCACTTTGTTCAACGCTACAGTATTGTGCCTTTGATCGGCATAATTTACAATTTAGCTGAGAGCTGATTGATTTATATAGTAAAATTAATTAGAAAAGTGTACCAACTGATCTATTTTAAGATAAACCTTCGTATTTTTAGTGAGGTTGGTTTAGTTTTGGAAGAACCGAATTGTAATTAAATTATAAGATAAACCTTTGTATTTTTAGCTTAAATAATATGTATTAAGAAAAATATTAAATATTTTTTATTCAAATTTATAATTTTATATGTGAAATAAATATCCATATCTTTCACTTGCTAATGTTAAATTTAGGAGCTTTACTTATTTAATATTTTAAAAATTAATATAATTTAATTTTCAATTTAGTTGAGTTTATAAAAGCAAAAAAACTAGTCAATAATCAAAGTAACAAATAATTAAAATTGCTAATAATAAACAACCAAATAAAATGATTTTCTTTTCCATAAAATTTTTTATCTAAATAATTAAAGGTGGTGCTTTAGGTTTCGTTGGGACAGCTTTTAATACTTATTTTTTCATTATTTTAAGAAAAATTTTATGCTAGAAAGTTGATATAAAAAACAATAAGAAAATTATCCAAATGAAAGATTTATTTGAGACATATTTCTTATTGCTTTTTAAAACAGTTTAGTTTTCTAGTATAAAAATTTCTACTTTAAAAAATTTTTGACCTATAAAGTTGCTTTCGAAATCAGTAAAAAAGCTGTCCCAACCGAAACATAAGCCTTAATTATTTTGTTCAAAAAATTTATCTTAAATGAGATGTCAATAATGTGGAATTTGAGACTTAGGTTTCGTTTGAGACGGCTTTTTTATTGCTTTCTAAAACGGAGTTTTAGTACAAATTTTTTTTTTTATTTTTGAACTAAAACTCCGTTTTAAAAAGCAATAAAAAATCAGTCCCAAACGAAGTCTAAGGCTTCGTTTGGGACGACTTTCTTATTATTTATTAAAACAACTTTCTAAAAAACTGCTTTAAAAAATAATTAAATAGCCGTCTAAAAAAAACTGTCTTCAGAAAATCAGTCTAAGTAGTTAGCTTCAGAAAAATGTACAAACTTCCAAGACGCTTTCGCTTAGTTCTGCATGGATTTATTTAGCAGTTCGTGCCAATCACGCCGCAGAGAACCATAGAGAATAAAATAAAGCACATACACGCAGCTTTTTATAATTGCTAAACAAAATTAAATCCAAAGTTTAAGCTCAATTATCAACTCAACATATCTCATTTAGAGTTTGTTTGGGGTAGCTGTAGCTTTTATAAAAGTGATTTTAAAACTGTTATAGAGAAATCAATTTTTTTTTAAATAGCTTTCTAACGTAAATTTTTTTTAGAGCAATAAACAAGTAGTAGCCAAACAGAAACCAATTGCCCTCTGCCCGATTGAGTTGTTTTCACATACAGAAAAATTTCTATTTAGAAGTGATACATCATCATGAAATATCTTGATCGGGCACGAATCTCGGCGCAAAAAATCAAGTTGGAAACTTCAAAAATTAAATCCAGGATCATCTGAACTCTGATTTCAGCAAACTTATAGTTGAATTGATCATCTCGGAAATACAAACCCAACGACACCAAATGCAACTCAATCCGAGCCCAAATGGGTCCGAATCGAAGACTCGAAGCGCTATTGGAAGGTTCAAATCACAATTTGAGTTACAAAACGATTTCCAAACATGACGAAATTATAGTCGAATCGAGCGACTCGACGAGACGAATCCAACAAGCCCAAGATCACCAAATTTTGACATCATTAAGACCTTCAAATGTCTGACGAACGGTGCACGATCAAGGGATTTAACATTAACCGTCCATTTGACCACTCCCTATTTGCCTCTGATCTCACACCTATTTACAAGCTATGCCAGTCCAGAAAATCTATAAATAGACACCTCATTTCTCATGAGGTGGGATGGAAGCACGAAGAAGGAGGAGAAGAAGAAAAGAAGATTAGGAGGGAAGAACTCCTCGACCACCGCCGTCGGAATTCTATCTGAACGACGCAGGAATTCCGCCCGACCTCTCCAAGTGACGCCGAGGTTTCACCTGAACTCCAAGTAACGTAGGAGTTCTACCTGAATACCATCTAATACCGGAGTTCTCCTCGGCCGCCAACTGACGGTGGAATGCTACCTGACGCTAGACCTCCGCTCTTCGCTAAGTTTCAACATGATGTCGGACTTCTACTAGTTATCCGACTATTGTTGGACATCTATCCTAAGTTGAATTTATGTTTATTGTTGGACTTCTACCTAACGCCGTCCTTTTGACATTCATCGTTAGACAACAGTCCTTCCGACCTCCGTCGCCAGCCGACTACGGTCCGCCTGACTTACATTGCCTGCCGACTACAGTCCTTCCGACCTCCTTCTCCCGTCAACTACCGTCCTCCTGACTTACGTCATCCACAGACTACAGTCTTTTTGACATCCGTCACCAAACTATGGTCCTCCCTACCAAACGAACACGTCAATAGTGATTCTTTGTATTCACATCATAAAATGTACTCTATAAAATGTACATCAATCTAAGGCTTTCTCCCAAGGAAGGGCCTCATTTGTAATCAACTACAATACTAGTGGATTCATTCAAATTGGGCTAGGCCTCGTGATTTTTCCCCCTTTTCAGCGGTTTTCCACGTAAAAATATTGGTGTCTTCTATGAATGCTACACACTCTCTTATCTGATTGCATGCCGGATTTTCGTACAATGCTAAGACATTAAACTTTATATTTCTCTACCATCGCAAATACGCCTAGACGCAACAAGAAGTTTATAGAAAAATTGTTGGATGACTATGGCACCCCAAGAGGGAGGGGGGGGGGTGAATTGGGGTTTGCAAAATTTTTATTAAAAGAAGAAAAATAAAATGATTTTAAAATAATTTTGAAAGGAGTAAGTAATCACACAATATTTTTTATAAAAAAACAGAAAAATAAATACAAGGAATGAATATAAGAGGCACAATATTTTTACGTGGTTCGGCCCGGATTCCAATCCGACCTACGTCCACGCTAGCCAACTCTCGGGCTAGAATTCACTAATCCCAGGTTTGCTTTGCAAACCTCACTTCTTTAAACCGAAAAAGTTCTTTACAACCTAAGTACTCTCCTACACGGGCGAGTACAACCCAATCTAATTATAATTAAAACTTCTTTAAGTCAAATTACTTAGATAAATAAAATGAAAAATATAATTTGATGTAAATAAAATAAGCTCAAATAATCTTGCAATAAAATATCCACAATATTTGAGGTGATCTTACAAATTAACTTTAATCACCTCGGAAGGTCAAAAAGTCATCATATGCATCCAAAATAGGGCTAAAACGGCTAGTAGCAGCTTTTATTTAAATCCGATAACATTAGGAAATTCATTATAAATTGAAATGAAATTCAAATTTGTCATATAATATATCAATTTATATCTACAGAATCCCAACAATCTAATGCAATAAAAATTAGACCACGTTTTCGACATAATATGATCATATTTAGTACAATAACAACTCATGCATAATTTTAAATATTTAAGTATATATTGAATATTAATATAATAATATTATGTAATATATATAAAATTAATCATACATTAATTAATATATATGAAATAAGTCAGTTTAAAATAACTACATAATAAAAATTTTGTCATATAAACTTATTATCTTTAATTCCCTAATTATATAACTTTCTATATTTGATAATAATTAATCAATCAATGTTGATTATAAAATTTATTTATTAAAGAAATCTTATAGATTTTTATATCAAGATTAATATATAATCAAAAGATATTTAGATTGTGAGCAAATCAAAATATGCAAGTACCATTAACAAACTCCTACGATAATGTAAAAGGCTTCAAATTATGCATCTTGGTCCATCTTAATCTCAACATTTGATTGATCTTGAGTTGTGCAATGTAAATCCCATAAACAATTACAATGCACATCATTACACCTGAAATACTTAGGACACAAATTAGAGCATCCAAGCATATATTTGTTATCATCAAAATCTCTTAAATAGGTAATGAGGTAGATAATATCAACAAAATTTAGTCGTTTATCAAGTAATTCATTGCATAACATCAAATATTTTTAGTTTTGTAAGAACTTTACATAAAATCATTTTTTTTTTT
The DNA here is from genome assembly GCF_001605985.2 of Dendrobium catenatum. Taxonomy (NCBI): domain Eukaryota; kingdom Viridiplantae; phylum Streptophyta; class Magnoliopsida; order Asparagales; family Orchidaceae; genus Dendrobium; species Dendrobium catenatum. Next base: position 16,864,707 of record NW_021319178.1, read on the forward strand.
TAATTTTGAAGTAAGCTGTCGGAAAAATATAACTATCATTTTTCTTGAATTTGAGGATTCATATCTCTCTTTACTTTGATTTTAATTAATCAAATATTGATGTACTTGTATATTATAGATTTAATAATATGATTATAAAATTATCACAAATATTTTTTATATTTGCACAACATGTGATAAAATGTACTCTTAGTGAAAAAGAAATTTTTTTTAATTCATCTCCAGGCTGAATTAATTGTTCATTTTTTTTTACTCTAAATATGCTCTTTTAACCCAATATAAGTTGTAAAATTTATACTTACAATAATATTTAACTAACACTAAATATTCTAGGTGCATATATGACTTCCTTGGTTCCTTCAAAAAATTTTGTCAATGGAATATACAAATATTTTGTTAGCCTCGTAGATGAACCCAAAAAAATACAACAACAACAACAACAACAACATCAAGCCTTTATCCCACTACGTGGGGTCGGCTACATGAATCTATAGGAAAATCTAAATTTAACGGTGGCATTTCTGGTGGAGTCATATCCGCTGGTAAAAGCGGCTACACCGTCAGATATTATGCCGGTAACTTAATGATGAATTTTCCGATGGATACACCGCCGAAACATTACTGTCGGCCATCCGTCAGTTTTTGCAAAACCAGCAAAATTTTCCTATGGAAATTATGCCAGAAAGAGTCGTTATTATGTTCTCATGTACATCTCTCTAGTTAGCTACAATATTCTATATTTTGACACAATAATGATAATAATATTTCACTTTGGTGCTCCACTAAAAAATCATTAATAGTGCACATAAAATATGTGCTTATGATAAAAGTATTACATGTTACAATCCTTACATAAAATTCCATACCAAAATTCATGTAGTTCCTAAGTTAGTATATGTACAACAATAACAAAAACGTCAAGTCTTTAACTCACTACGTGGGGTCGGCTATATGAATTCTTTTTCTCTATTGCGTCGTATTAAGCGTCAAATTCTAAAGAAGCATCATAACCTAAGAACATATATTAAGGAAATAAAAAAGTTATGTGTTTCCTTTATAGTCTTTCATGAATTAGAAAGAATATATGCGCATTTTCTTATTATAAATTTTAGTTTGTATGTAAATAAATTAATATATTCAATAATAGAACACACTGTTGTTTTAAGTTATAAACATTTTTTAACAAACTATTGAGTTCTAGCTTTGAAGATTCTTTATATATGTTATGGAAATATTTAGTTATTTGCATTATATTCTTAATAAGCTTCCCCATTTTAGCAAACACAATCTTAAATTTAGAAGAGATGTCCTTATATATGTTATCATTTTGTGTGTGTAATATATTCAAGTTACTTAAACCTATCATAGCTTGGTACTATTTTATCTTCGAATAATATTAACTAATAATTTTGAATGTTATACTTACAAACATTATATATGACATACTTAGACTTTGTTATATTGCTTAGTACAAGATAAACTCTAGTTTACCCTTAAAATCTATATGTTAATTCGAGATAAACCCTACTTCATCTTAAATTCAAAATTTTGACATTATATCTTTGATCTTCCTAACTACTTTGAACTTCATAAGTTAATTCTTAATGAACCCGATTAAACCATAAAATTCATACATTAGAATATGCTAAATTTATTTTTTTCTTGAATTCCATTTGTTAAACTAAATTTAGGAATCCTAACTAGCTTTTTTAGTTTATATGCCTAGTAATTTCCTATGAATCTTTATAACTACCTTGAAATTCATAAGTTAGGTCCTAACAAATTATAATAAATCTTAAAATTCATTTAATAAATTTAATGAAATCTTAGTTGATCTTGGACACCATAGACTAGACTATACTTGGACCTTAAAATTTTTCCTCTTTGATCAATGTTAATATGTGCAATATACTTTTATAAAGTCTACCATATTATTAGTGGCCCATTTATTGACTTGTCATTTGGAATAGTATAACTCTCAACCTTAGCAGACTATATTCTCGAACCTTAAATCTTTAATGATCCTATCTTCCTAAACTAACTTGTTGAACTATATCAATTTTCGAGGCCAAATTGAAAAATATACCCCATCTTTAATAAATTAGAGTTAACCTGAATTTCATATGTTAGAGTAAACTAAACCTCAGTAAGTCTTAAAAATCATGAAATCAACTTGATCCTCTTAAATCGTAGTCTGTCTTCAAATTAATATGCTAACTTGAACATAAATTTTAGACTATGTTTAAATCAATAGGTCAGACCTAAATAACCCTACTCATTCTTAAAGCCATAGACATAACTTAGCCTACAATATCATTAATATGTACTGAAAGCCATAGACTAGACTTAAATCTCTTAAGCCTTAGTTCTATCTTTAAAGTCATATACTTGACTTGGGACATAAATAACCCTTATCCACCTTGGAATTCATAGGTTACAGTAGATAAAATATCTATCTATCTTGAAAGTATTAGGTCAACCTGAAAACAAATTACATTAGATCTAGGACTGTCAAAATGGGGTCACGGGTCGGGTTCGGATCCAACGTGGAACTCACCAGACATTATTCGACCCGACCCATTTTTGAAAACAGGTTAGTTTCCTGGACTCGAACCGGCCCGCTTTGTGTTCGACTCAACCCGACCCGACTTATAAGTCAGCTATTACCCTCAGTTGGCGAACTTATTCAACCAAATCCGAACAGACACTCAGACCCGTAAGGAAACGGTAACAGCAGCGGCCAGGGCCGCTGGCAGCTGCAGCGAAAGGCGGTGTCAGCAACGAGGTGGCTACAGCGGCAAGGCAGCGACAACAGTGCAGGTTGTACGGTAGGTGAAGTGAATCAATCAGTCAATGCGACACGGATTGACCGACTGATGCAGTCACGCAATGACGTGATGCGGCGTGGACTGACCGATTAAGTAGCATTGGAGTAGATCTTAATACTACAATAAGTGGCTATCACCACTTTCTTCGATTTCAAAAGGCTACCCAAAATGAAATTTTATGTCTAAATAGCTATGCCTAAAATTGACCTAGTATGAATAACTTAGATATTTTATAACCTAATTTGGCAATAAAAAAAAAAAAATTAAAAGTCATCGAACTAAGCGTGAGAAAATCTCTCATCGAATACTATCTATAATGATGGTTATAATTAAACATAAAGGATATCTTAGGATGACCTAAAAACTTCTAATGAAAGCATGTAAATTCAAATAATTTATTGCTTGGCTTTGAGGCCAAGATGCAAAAAAAATTAACTTAATACCTCTATAATTCGCACAATCTTGTACATCACCTTTATTCTTAAAAATAGGAATTAACACACTCATTCTCCACTCATCTGGCATCTTCTTAGTCTTCAAAATAGTATTAAAAAGTTTAGTAAGTCATGAAATTCCTTCATCTCCTAAGCATTTCCACACCTCTATTGGAATATCATCAGGTCCAACAGCTTTTCCACCCTTTATTTTCTTTAAAGCCTCTCTAACTTCGGTTTTACTAATACGCCGATAAAAACATAAATCTTTATTTTCATCTAGGGTGCTAAGGTCACTATAGTCAATCTTATTTTTACAATCTTCATTAAAAAGTTTAGCAAAATATCTCATCCATCTTTGTTGAATATCATCTTCTAAGAAAAGTATTTTTTGATCTTCATCTTTAATACACTTCACTTGAACTAAATCCTTATTACTCCTATCTCTTTGTTTGGCTAACTTATACATATATCTTTCTCCCTCTTTAGTATCTAATCTATTATATAAATCACTAAAAGCTAATGCCTTTGCATCGCATATTGCTTTCTTAGCATCCTTACGAGCCACTTTATATATTTTTCAATTATCAGAATTTTTAAAATTAAACCAATTTTTATAACAAAACTTCTTATTTTTGTGGAGGGTTGCCGTTGCCAGGTCCCAAGTCCTGGATGAGAAAAGTGGAGGGTTGTGTTAGGTAGTCGACAGCCAGCGTAAAACTTGTCGAACAATAATGACATGAATCCTTTAAGAAATTGTGGGGGTAGATGAACCCAAAAAAATAAAAATAAAAAATTTGTTACCCTTATACATGAACCACTATAAGGAAAATCTCGATTTAACGGCAGCATTTTCGGTGGAATCATATCCGTTGGTAAAAGCGGCTACATCGTCAGATATTTAGCCGGTAACTTAATGACGAATTTTCTGGTGGATACACCACCGAAACATTACTGGCTGCCAATCCGCCAGCACGTTCGTCAGTTTTTGCAAAACAAGCGATATTTTCCTATGAAAAATATGCCAGAAAGAGTCGTTATTATGTTCTCATGTACATCTTCTCTCTAGTTTACTACAATATTCTATATTTTGAGCACAATAATGATAATTATATTTCACTTTGGTGCTCCACTAAAAAATCATTAATAGTGCACATAAAATATGTGCTTATGATAAAAGTAATACATGTTACAATCCTTACATAAAATTCCATACCAAAATTCATATAGTTCCTAAGTTAGTATATGAAGATACAACAACAACAACGTCAAGTCTTTAACTCACTATGTGGGGTCGGCTATATGAATTCTTTTTCTCTATTGCGTCTTATTAAGCGTCAAATTCTAAAGAAGCATCATAACCTAAGAACATATATTAAGGAAATTAAAAAATTATGTGTTTCCTTTATAGTCTTTCATGAATTAGAAAGAATATATGTGCATTTTCTTATTAGAAATTTTAATTTGTATGTAAATAAATTAACAGATTCAATAATAGAACACAGTGTTGTTTTAAGTTATAAACATTTTTGAACAAACTATTGAGTTCTAGCTTTGAAGATTCTTTATATATGTTATGGAAATATTTAGTTATTTGCATTATAATCTTAATAAGCTTCCCCATTTTAGCAAACACAATCTTAAATTTAGAAGAGATGTCCTTATATATGTTATCATTTTGTGTGTGTAATATATTCAAGTTACTTAAACCTATCATAGCTTGGTACTATTTTATCTTCGAATAATATTAACTAATAATTTTGAATGTTATACTTACAAACATTATATATGACATACTTAGACTTTGTTATATTGCTTAGTACAAGATAAACTCTAGTTTACCCTTAAAATCTATATGTTAATTCGAGATAAACCCTACTTCATCTTAAATTCAAAATTTTGAGGTTATATCTTTGATCTTCCTAACTACTTTGAACTTCATAAGTTAATTCTTGATGAACCTGATTCGACCATAAAATTCATACGTTAGAATATACTAAATTTATTTTTTGTTCTTGAATTCCATTTGTTAAACTAAATTTAGGAATCCTAACTAGCTTTTTGAGTTTATATGCCTAGTAATTTCTTATGAATCTTTATAACTACCTTGAAATTCATAAGTAAGGTCCTAACAAATTATAATAAATCTTAAAATTGATTTAATAAATGTAATGAAATCTTAGTTGATCTTGGACACCATAGACTAGACTAGACTTGGAGCTTAAAATTTTTCCTCTTTGATCAATGTTAATATGTGCAATATACTTTTATAAAGTCTACCATATTATTAGGGGCCCATTTATTGACTTGTCTTTTGGAATAGTATAATTCTCAACCTTAGCAGACTAGATTCTCGAACCTTAAATCTTTAATGACCCTATCTTCCTAAACTAACTGGTTGCACTATATCATTTTTCGAGGCCAAATTGAAAAATATACCTCATCTCTAATAAATTATAGTTAACCTGAATTTTATATGTTAGAGTAAACTAAACCTCAGTAAGTATTAAAAATCATGAAATCAACTTGATCCTCTTAAATCATAGTCTATCTTCAAATTAATATGCTAACTTGAACACAACTTTTAGACTATTTTTAAACCAATAGGTCAGACCTAAATAAACCTAGTCATTCTTAAAGCCATAGACATAACTTAGCCTACAATATCATTAATATGTACTGAAAGTCATAGACTAGACTTAAATATCTTAAGCCTTAGTTCTATCTTCGAAGTCATATACTTGACTTGGGACATAAATAACCCTTATCCACCTTGGAATTCATAGGTTACAATAGATAAAATATCAGTCTATCTTGAAAGTATTAGGTCAAATTGAAAACAAATTACATTATATCTAGGACTATCAAAATGGGTTACGGGTCGGGTTCGGATCTAACGTGAAACTCACCCGGCATTATTCGACCTAACCCATTTTTTAAAACAGGTCAATTTCCCAGACTCGAACCCGACCCGCTTTTGATTCGGCTCAACCCGACCCGACTTGTAAGTCAGCCACCACCCTTAGTTTTCATGCTTATTCAGCCAAATCCCGTCAGACACTCAGACCAGAAAGGAAGCGACAGTAGCAGTGGCAAGGGCCGTTGGCAGCTGCAGCGAAAGGCGGTGTCAGCAATAAGGTGGCTATAGCGGCAAGGCAACGGCATCGATGCAGGCCGTGCGGTAGTGGAAGTGAATCGATCAGTCAATTCGACACAGACTGACCGACCGATGCAGTCACGCAGTGATGCGATGCAGCATGAACTAACCTATTAAATAGCATTGGAGTAGATCTTAATACTACAACAAGTGGCTATCACCACTTTCTTCGATTTCAAAAGGCTACTCAAAATGAAATTTTATGTCTAAATAGCTATGCCTAAAATTGACCTAGTATGAATAACCTAGATATTTTATAACCTAATTCGGCAATAAAAAAAATTAAAATTTAAAAGTCATCGAACTAAGCAAGAAAATATCTCTCATCGAAAACTATCTATAATGATGGTTATAATTAAACATAAAGGATATCTTAGGATGACCTAAAAACAATGAAGTCTAATGAAAGCATGTAAATTCAAATAATTTATGTCAATATCATAATAATCATAAACAAAGTTTAAATATGCATATCATTTTTTTAAAACAAAAGGGCAGCTGAACTGTGCATACTAATTTAGCAAATAATTGTGCTGTAACGTGGGCCCGTTTAAGATCACCATCAAGAAGATGGGCCCGTTTGAGATCAAAACAAGAAGATGGGCCCATAAATGGCAGCTGCGTTCTGCCAGTGACAACGTGAAGTGACTGCTCTTAGCAGCGTAGTCAAGCCCATAATCCTCCTTTCACATTTGCTGATGTGGACAGCTTGCCAACTACTAGCTGTTGTGGCACATGACTTTATGGCTTAGAAGCGATTATTATGTGTGGACATCGAACAGGAGAACGGTTCTTGCTCTATACCGAGTGCTCCGTACCGAGTGCCGTATAATTTTTTAGATGACGTGGCGCATTTTTAATGGTCTTCGGACGAAATCGGACCCGAACGTAATAATTTTTCTCAAGAGTGAGATATATACTTTCTTTATAATAGTGGGAGCTCAGTGTTAGGGACGAACTTCTAATATTTATAATTAAATTTATCTAATCTCTTAAGAAAAATATTAATCATACAAATCACTCGACCAAGATAATTGAATTAACTCTAATCTTAGATCACAAATCATGCAAATCAGCTAAGTAAAAAACATCATCATGTCACTTGAATGAGCACAATTAAAATCAAGAAAATCGCCTATACACATCTATAGTCTATATTCAATATTAAATAATAATAAACTTAGGCTTCATTTGAGACAGCTTTTTTACTTTTTTTTAAAGCAGCTTTTTAGTCTAAAAAATTTTTAGTTCAAGAAATCTTATACTATAAATTTTTTTTTTAAAAGCAGTAAGAAAGCCGTCACAAATGAAGCCTTAATCAACAATACCCAATCGATTGATAATAGAAGCTATACTTGTCTATAGAGCACTTAGTTAAGTCTGACTAATAGCCACGTCACTTCTTGGCCTTCTCATAATATCATCCATTGTAGTTGCCAAAGAGAATTTTATGAGTAAAACTTCAGTATTATAAATAGTTACATAAGAGTTTTATTAAATCTATTAAAAGAGAAAGCCACACATAACCACTCCCTTATTTTGCTATAGCTTCTAGCTATAAGTAAGCTTCAATTGTTAAGAGTTTTATCTAAAACCTACTTTTTAGAAAGCTTCAAAAGTTATTCTCTCCAGCAGGTTTACAAAATAATAAGAAAACTACCATAAAGGAAGTCTTATGTTTCATTTGGGACAACTTTCTTTCTGGATCATAAAGCCATTTTTTAGTACAAAAAATTAAATTTTTTAGTAAAAAACTGTTTTAAAAAATTTTTATACTAAAAAATTGTTTTAAGAACAGGGAGAAAGTCGTCGCAAATGAAACTTTAGTCTCCTTGAGTCGTGTAAAAAAGCCTAAAATTAGAACTGTTATTTTTCTCATGTGATCATGCAAATTTTAGGGATGGCACAGACCAAGATATATATGCTAAATACCTGAGATTTGAACTTTAATTGCCTAGCAGGGGCGGAACTATGAAGAGCTTAGGGGGGGCAATTGCCCCCCCTCAAAAAAAAATTTTTTTTTTATAGGAGTAAAATTAAAAAAAAAAAATTATAAGAGAGTAAAAAATTTTTTTGCCCCCCCTAAAAATTCTTTTGTCCTAACTTGTCCTAAAATATCTATATATTTCTTTACATTTAGTTCTAATATTCTCTTTCATGCTTTTAATAACAATTTAATTACACATTTTTTCTTAATTTTTCTTGCTTAATTTTTTAAAAAAACTTTTCGTAATATATAGATATATAATATTATTTTTTTAATATTTAATTATTTTTATGTTGTATTTTTGCCCCCCCTCAAAGTTAAAGCCGGTTCCGCCCATGCTGCCTAGAATGGTATGCTGAGTGTGCTACCATATTAAAAAAAAAGCTAAATTTTTTTAATAAGAGATCTGTTCTTTAGTGAAATTATTTATTATCCTTATTTAAATTATATTCAGTGCTAATTTTTTATTTCCTTATTTAAAAGAAAATTAATTTATTCGTTATTATTATTATTTTTATCTACTTCAACCATTTTTTTCTTCCATCGTTATAAAATGCAGCATCACCAAAGAGCTCAGACGCCTTTATAAAGCTACACGTGCTGCGGTGGTTTCAGCCTACACGCGCCTTCCCGAGGCAGCTCCTCTTCCCCACCCACAGCTCCACTTCTTGAAGAACTGCTCTGTACAAGCCGAGATAAACACAAAATGGAGAAGAGGCATAGCAAAAGGTTGAATTCGCCACAGCTGTCGGTGCTCTGGTACGCATTGTTCCTTCTCATTGTCTGTGGCGATGAGCTGGCGGCAGCCGGCGGCCCGATTAAGACGGTGGTGATAGTGGTAATGGAGAACAGGTCATTCGACCACATGCTAGGTTGGATGAAGCGGCTTAACCCTGAGATCAACGGAGTGGACGGATCGGAGTGGAACCCTACGTCGACGTCGGACCCGAAGGCCGCTAGGGTTTACTTCAAGGACGGGGCGCAGTTCGTGGATCCGGACCCGGGCCACTCTTTCGATGCGATCCGAGAGCAGGTGTTCGGCTCGAACGATACCTCGGCATCGCCGGCGCCGATGAATGGGTTCGTGCAGCAGGCGACGTCAATGTCGGCGAACATGACAGAGGCTGTGATGAACGGGTTTCCACCAGAGATGGTAGCGGTTTATCAGGAGCTGGTGTCGGAGTTCGCCGTTTTTGACCGGTGGTTTGCATCTGTGCCCTCATCCACTCAGCCCAACCGCCTCTATGTTCACTCGGCAACCTCACACGGTGCTACAAGTAATGATGCTGGGTAAGCCTAATTCAACCAATTTCGAGCCCCAAATTTCTAGTTAGGTTAGAAATTCTGATAAAGAAATTGACAAAAACGAAGATGCAGAATTTTTAATTGAATTGCTGAATTTTGTTTTTGTATGCGTGTTCTCGTGCCATTGATCAGGATACCGTTCTTGCGTCTTGTGTTTATTTTTTTTATATTTATGGGTCTCTTTCTGAATTGATGCAACAGTTATTAAAAAAACTGATGAGATTTTATGTCATGCGAGATGCTTTAGGTAGCATTAGAAGCTCGATAAGGCTAGAAGAAGGCGATTGATATTATTTATTTCAGGTTTAATAATTTGTTTAAGTAAGGTGGGCTCAGCGGTAAGCGATGAATTGGCGCTCGAATTTCTTAACCTGTCAAAAAAAAAAAAAAAAAAACTCGGAAACATAGGGGTTTAGCTCCATAATCTCCTATAGAATTTTTTCTAAGAAGACTTCATGAGCAATACACATAAACCAACAACTGACCAAAAACGCAACCGAATAATCAGATTTACCAACCTTACCCTATTTTATATTAATTATGAAAAAGCAGAAGGCTAGTTTAGTAATCATTCAGCCATTTGTTTACCATTTGTATCATTTTCTCTTAAAGTAATCTAGTGGCTGGCATGTTAGTAATTTTGAATAAATTTCGATTAAAAAAAGATGATGTGACTAGCGAAAAAATAATGGACAATCATTGTGGTACTCCCAAGAAATATCTAGATAAGGGAAATAATTTGCTCTGCAAATTTACTCGAAAAGAATTTGTTAGATTGTAAGAAATATCTTTGATGTTATTGTCAATTTTAGACATTTATAAGACAATGATTCTTATATTGGAAATTAATATTCTGCTTAAATAATTATTTTTTTCAGATAAAAAATATTACCGATTTACTTTCAAATAAAAATGGTTAACGCAAATTCTTTGGTTCAGAAAATGCTTTGCAATTTTGCTTTTCATGGGCAGCTGTCCTGCATGCATGTTTCTTTTTTTATTAAAGTTTTGGCACTGATGTCAAAAGGATTATCGGTAAACAAACAAGTTGAATTTGGTCTGGAATTTTAGGTAGTTCACTAGCAGTTGAATATGAATAAAAGCGCTTTTGACTTTATTCGACTCAATAAGAGTTGAATATATATATATATATATATATCATTGATACACGTCTTCTAAATCGTTTTGATCTAGCACGAATCTCGAGGCATATCTTAGATGACAACTTCCAACATTAAGTTCAAGATAATCGGAACATCAATTTCAACAAATTTATAGTAAAAATGAATGTCCTAGCGAGAAAAACCTAACAATACTAAATCGGTCCAATTCGAGCCTAAATGGACACAAAAATGTAGGGCTTAAAGCATATTGAAAAACTTAGGGTATTAGTTTGATTAACAAATTATATCCAAATATAGCATGCTTATAGACTTATAGTCAAATTGAGCGGCTCAACCAGGCAAATCCAACGAGCCTAAGATTACTCAATTCTTACATCATTAATACACTTGAATACTGAACAAATGCTTTATGATCAAGAGAATCATTATTGATTGTCCGATGGAGCAGTCCGAATTTAACCTGGATCTTCTTCGTATTTTTTGACCTTTCTAACAGAGCAAGAAATAAAATAATAAAATAATGAAATAATAAAAAAGAGGCTCAAATCATTACCTCTGTCGAAATCCTCTGAATATCCTGCAGAATTCCTACCGTTTGCTATAGTGTCGCATCCTACAGTCCTGTGAACGACGCCAAATGCAGTCGCCATGCCCCGCGTGCGCAATTCCTTCTCAAATCTCGCTTCTGCGATTAGTCTACAGGATGTTAAAACGTGACCAAAGCCTCATACATCGAACTTCTTTGGCATTTCCTTCACTCCCGCACACAAACTTCTTCCCGCTTCTTCCCCTTCCCATTCTTCCTTCAAAACCTCGCGATCTCCAACCAGCCTCCATGCAAACTGATGCATCCTACCTCTGATCCAAACAACAACCACAAGCCTTACAACCTATTGCATCTCCGGTCCCTTCATACGCAGAGCCCTCTAGCAGCCCCTTTCACTTGCCGATCCTCACTCAACTATACCCTTCTCTGCTCCAAATCGAACCCATCCTTGCGATCTCTCCCATTGTCTGCTCTAATCGAAGCCGATGCCTCCCCACAACCTGCCCTAGCTGACCTCCTCTACCCTATCCTTACCTAGCAGTCGAACCCGACGCCAAAGACGCAAAAGCCGCCAGCCTTCGATGACCTTCCATGTTCTGAGAGCTTTCCAAACCGTGAACCTTACCTAGCAACCAAACCCGACGCCAATGCCGCAAGCCTACAAGTTCCTAAAAAGAGCATCGCACGTGTTCAAATGACAGTTGCCCGTACAACTGACTAGAATTAAACATTTTAAAATGCCCCCACACGTGTATTGCAACATGTATACACACGAGCACAGAAGTGCACATTTAATCATATTAGCCCGTATACATGTAAGGATATTGATGCAGGACTAAATATGATTTTAATGAATGTGAGAAGAACTTGCACGTTTTGAATAAGAGCAAATAGTAATTAAGACTGTTAACTAATAAACGATGATAAAAAACGAATGTGGGGTAGCTACGCTTAGGCCAAATCACATGCTAAGAACTTAAATCACTAAAGTAATTTAGAATTTCATTCAAAATGCAAATTAAGTAGTTATTCAATAAAAATTCTTAAGTTAACATTGAGATTAACACATAGAAAATCAAGAACACAAATATTATGTTTACTAAGCGAAGGCAAAGAGCTTGGCATGAATCATTGTGTTTGAATCACAACCTACAAGATCAGAGGATTTAGAAGATAAATGAAAAGTGGAAGAAGTTCACCCTTGTCGAGGACCGGAAGCAATTTGCCATTGAACGTTGGCGAACTATTCTTCGATTGCTTCAGATAGTGTGAAGATTATGCAATTCAAATATTCTTCGACGGAGTTGTCGACTTTCGGGTTGACATCGAAGAATGTTGACTAGAGAATGTCGATGTTTCCTTGCTTGTTGTAGACGAATTCAGAATCAAGCTTGGGATCGGCCATTCATCGATTCCTTGGTTGTAGTATTGTAGATGAAGGTCTTGACTTTCCCTTACAGACTTCTCTCGAGAGGGAGGAGATTATCTCAAGAATCCAAGAGGGAAAGAGGGAGAGAGTTGGCCGGCCAAGGGTGAGAGCGTGGGGAGAATTTGGTTCAGATTTTTAGAGAAAAGAAGGTAGAGGGAAATCAAGCAATTATTTCCCCAATTAATCCTTTTAATTTGGAAAGGATTTGGTTGTAGTTAGGAAAGGGTGGGGGCGGCTAAGAAAGAAGGAAAGAGGATTTGAGATCCTCCCAAAGGAGAATAGCTTGAAGTTGGAAAGTAATTAGGAGGTGGGGACCGAAGGAGGGGGCCGACGGCATGGAGAAAGAGGGATTTGGAAATTAAAATCAAGCCTTATTGATTTAGATTATTAAATTAGAAGGGCTTAATTAATTCCCAATTAATTTTAAAATTCAAAGGGCTAAAATTTGGCAACTTTCCTAAAATAGGATTTGTATTTTAGGTAAGAATTTCAAATTCAATTAGATTTGAATTTGCAAATTGATTGAGTTACCCAAAATATAAAAATCCAATTAGGAAGGAGGTAATTACAAGCATTGATGGAGGGAAACCCAAAGGGAAGGGGCCGGTGGTTGGGCTAGGGATTTGGGTGAGGGGGGCCGGTGGCTATGTAGGGAGAGAGTGGTTATTTGGGGGTGGTGGTGGTGGGATGAACCAATAGGTAGGAAGGGGAGCGTCTAAGGATGTTGCGTGGGTCAAATGAGAAATCCAAGTTTAAGCCCGATTCTTCTATACGAGTAGATAGAAATAGATATGGATCTAACTATCAAACAAATATACGGTCACAGCGTCAGCCAAGATATTTGTTTTAATACGTTCATATTTAGGCCTTCAAGGCCTATAAATAATGAAAATTCACTAACAAAGGCATAATGCCAATGACAAACCCGATTCTCTGCCGGCAAGTTCACATAGTTGACAAGGTTCAATCAACAAAATACAAATTATCTCTAAATACACTAATGGTGGTCGTGCTGAACGTAGATCTCAACCGGAGGGGTTAATTCTAAATATTCAAAATGCTACCCAAATACCCATGAAAATTCAAAACTAAAAAAAAAAAAAAACAACATTAAGCCTTTATCCCACTATGTGGGTCGGCTAAATGAATCCTTTTTCTCCATTGTGTCATGTACTCCTGTTAAAAGTCAAATTCTCATTTAAATATATTAAAGAAATGTCATTTCTAATATTTTCTAACCAAGTCGTTTTAGGTCTATCTCTACCTTTCATAACAGAGACCAAATATATTACATCTACTCTCCTAACAGAGTCATCGGAAGACTGACATTTTACATGACCAAACCATCTAAAGCGACTCTAATCTTATTTGTCATTAGAGTTACTTCAACCTTTTCATGGATATGCTCGTTTTGTATCTGTTTCTAAGAGTAAATCCACTCATCCACCTGAGCATCCTCATCTCAGCAATACTCAACTTAATATTATGTTTCTCTTTTAATGGCTTACATTCTGCGCCATAAAGCATTCTAGGTCTCATCACCATCTTATAAAACTTTTTCTTAAGTTTGAGTAGTACTTTTCTATCACACAATAAACTCGAAGCATTCCTCCACTTAAACCGTCCAACTTTGATTTTGCTAATAATATCTCCATCTATTTCATCATCACTCTGAACAATAGACCTAAGATATCTAAAATGAGTACACTTATTAATGACTTGATCGCTCAAAGTCACAAACCCCCCACTAGATCTATTACTACTAAAATTACACTCAAATGTATTCGGTTTTAGATCTGCTCAAATGAAAACCTTTAGAGTCTAAGTTTGACCTCCATAATTCAAGTTTACCTTCAACTCCATCTCTAGTTTTATCAACCAGAAGAATATCATTAGCAAAAAACATACACCAACGTACATCTTCTTGCAAATGTCTAGTAAGAACATTCATGACTAAAGCAAAAAAGATAAGGGCTTAAGACTAATCCTTGATATAATCCGACCGAAATAGGAAAATACTTAGTCAAACCACCTTATATTTGAACACAAGTAACAACTCCTACATACATATCCCTAATGAATTGAATATAAGCATTATTAACCTCCTCCGTTTCTAGAACTCTCCATAGCACTTCTCTTGAAACTTTATCACATGCTTTCTCTAAATCAATAAATATCATATGTAGATCCTCCTTATTCTCTCTAAACTTCTCCATCAACCCTCTAAATAAACGAATAGCTTCCATACATCTGATATTTCTTGCATGCATCCCTAAAATTCTACTGACTGTCATCTTTGATTTTCTCAATCATAAAACTAGCATCATTTCATCATGCTATGTTACATATTTGAGCTCTTCACAATGCCAGGAGAAAGTTGGTTGACTAAGATATAACATTTTTTTGGTGTACTAGTCACAAAATATTGTCAATATGCTTCTTATTGATAGTTTTTTCCCCTCGTATCAAATCTCAACAACCAACCTTCCTGTTTGCAATTCTTTGCAGTAAGCTAGCACTTGGTTTTCCTCAGAGAACAATGTTTGACAATATTGATGATGCCGGGTTGTCCTTCGGTATTTACTACCAAAATATCCCCGCTGTCCTCTTCTACCGGAATCTTCGCAAGTTGAAATACGTCACCAAATTTCACTCATACGATGATCAATTCAAGGCTCATGCAAGCAGCGGCAAACTTCCAAATTACGCTGTAATCGAACAGCGATACATGGACTCCAAGACTAGGCCAGCCACTGATGATCATCCTTCCCATGATGTTTACCAAGGCCAGATGTTCATCAAGGAGATATACGAAGCTCTTCGTGCTAGTCCTCAATGGAATGAAACTCTCCTTATCATTACCTATGATGAGCATGGTGGGTACTTCGATCATGTTCCTACCCCTGTGAATGGTGTCCCAAATCCTGATGGAATGATTGGCCCAAGCCCTTACAATTTCAGTTTTGACCGTTTGGGAGTTAGGGTTCCTACCATCATGGTTTCTCCCTGGATTGAAAAGGGTACAGGTGAGTGATCAGTTGAACTTTCCTACTTTTAGGCTTTGTTTTGGATGACTTTTTTTGCTTCTCAAAGCAGCTTTCTAGTAAAAAAATTAATTTTTGTACTAAAAAACTGCTTTAAGAAGCAATAATAAAGCCGCCTTAAACGAAACCTTAATAACAACAATTGTCATAAGAAGTTAGGCACAGCTTAGAAGTTTTTTTTCTTGATGAATTTCCTTGCAGTTGTTCATGGCACCAATGGTTCACCAACATCAACTTCTGAATATGAACATTCATCAATACCTGCAACAGTGAAGAAAATATTTAATCTCCCATCACCACACCTTACAAACAGAGACGCATGGGCCGGAACTTTTGAGAGCGTCGTGCAAACAAGAACGGAGCCTAGAACTGATTGTCCAAGTAAGTCGATCATGAATTTATTACAGTTTCTGTGGTACATTGTCGTTTTAACTTTTCAGGAACGTGCAGTATACTTACCTGAATAATGATTGAAGTTTTTAGGTTTGTTTCTTCTCGCTTTTCATCGTTTATGTGAATTCATAATTTTATCGATCAAACAGGTGATTAGACAAATTCCTGACCTTCAATGAAGATATTCCCGTTACATCTGTTATTTCTAAAGCATATTTGAATGAAAGAAAATTGATAAGGGTTTAAAAGCTGAATTCAATTGTTTCAAAAATCTATTGTAAAGCAAATGTGGTTGAACAGATTTATTTTGCATTGAATCCATTTTGCCACTTCCAGTTCGATTTTCAGAGCCTAATGTTGAGTTTTCGACCCTAAATTTTACCCTAAAAAGCAAATTGTGGCGTGGCTTATTGCCCGTTGGAAACTAATTATTGATGCTAAGACTATACCATTTACCATCTCCATCTAGTAAAGAAATTTTATTAGATGGAGGCGGAGGAAGGCCTGTAGGAATTATTCTGTTGAGTTCTCAGCTTCACTGCAGCTGTGGATTTGATATTAAATTTCTTTCTACGAAATGTCTTTTGTTGTTAAATAATAAAACTGTATTAGAGAAATAATGATTGAAATTTTCACAATAGAAATATAATAAAATCTCTATCAGCAGAGGGGTTGTTTGGTAGAACCCACGATTTGATTTAAGTAGGATTTCGTAAATCTGCTTAATCCGAATTTCAGAAATACTGAGAGGCCTAAATCCTGAAAATTGTTTGGTAATATTCACGATAAATCCTATTAAATCCCGTGTTACTGTTTGGCTATAGAATGAATTTAACAAGCGGACTCTTCCTCTTGAGCAGGCAAAAACTAGGATTTCGGAAATCCAAGATTTAGCACGAAAAGGCAGAATATTCTGTCTACGGTGGCTTTCATTTGCGTGAGATTTGGCTTTGCATTTTAGGCCATTTGGCTTGATTTAGCTGAAATCCGTCTCAAATCCGGCCTAAATCCTGCTACCAAACAACCCCAAAAATTATGTTTTTACGCATTGATATTCTTTGCTTTTTTTTTTCTTTTTTTTTTTTTCACTCTCACAATTTGAATTAGATTTCACCTCTTTCTCAACCTATTACTTCTCACCCAGTTTGAAATTGATTATAAAAAATCGATTTTTAACCTACTTTCACAATTTGCGCAGCCCAACTTCCAACCCCATCAAAGATCCGGAAAACCGAAGCCAACGAGGATGCACAGCTGACCGAGTTCCAGCAGGAACTTGCGCAACTTGCTTCAGTTCTCAACGGTGATCACTTACTGTCAAACTTCCAAAATGTCATAAAGAAAATGAATGTTAGACAAGGGCTGTCATATGTGGAGAACTCCATGAAACGTTTCCTTGAAGCTGCAATGGCTGCAAAGAGAATGGGCGTCGATGAAGAGCAGATTGTGAAGATGCGACCTTCGCTAACATCCAGAGCAATGTCATCTGCTGGCCATCCTTAAAATGATGCAGATTGTATAGAGCATATATCTCAACTTTGTATCCTTATTATAACTTTATGCTTGCAAAGCATTGTAAATGCTTGTTCTTTGCACCCTCTTATCAATGGATAACTTTTATCTATCCATAGGCTATAGGGTCATTTTAATCTCAATTATCTAATGAGTTCTATTTAGGGCCTGTTTGAGATGAATGTAGTTTTCTAGCATTCAAGTTGTAAAGGTCAAGTAAATGTGCCCATTTTTTTTTATCGAATATCGTTTTCACTGTAAACAAGCTCTCTTATTGCCACCTAACCCTTAGGGGTGTCAATTTGGGTCAACGGGTCGGGTTCGGGTCGAACCCAGAATTAACCCAACACTGTTCGGGTCAACTCGAACCCGACCCTTTTTAAAAATGAGTCAGTTTTTCGTACTCGAATCCGACCCGATTCGGGTCCGGGTCAAACAAACCAGACACGAATGACCTGAAGTTGATCTAAAATTGCTAGTTTTCGGGCAAAATCGGGTCAATCTTCGATTTTCGGGTCAAAATTGTGTAAAAAATGAGTCAATCTCTGGTTTTCGAGTCAAATAGGAGTTTTCGTGTCAATTTCGGGTAATTTTTAGGTTGTTGGGTCAATCCGAACCCGACCCGATTTTTAAAACGGGTTGATTTGTTGAACTCGAACCCGACCGTTTCGGGTCCGGGTTGACCCTAACCTGGATTTTTTGGGATCGGATTCGGGTCGTGTTTCGGGTCGTATCAAAAATTAACACCCCTAACCCTCTACCCTTCTTTGCTTGCCGCCGCTACCAACATTGCCGCCTAATGGTGAGAACTTCTTAAGGAAACCACAAATAAGAACTTCTTCAAAACGCAAGGGTCCTTTGCTTTGATTAAGTAATGGTATGCTAGGGATCTTCAAATGTATTCTAAATCCTTCAAAGTTCATCTAGGTAGGCAGTCTCTTGCCCTTGAGGATTTATATGATCTTTAAAGATATATTTCCAACTCCAACAAAGATGTAACACTAACTTTGAATACAAGTTTTTGATTGAATACCATTCACATTTTGATGTTGAGGGAGGTTGTTACAATCACCAGCTTAGGTTTTCATTTGGGACGGCTTTTTTATTACTTTTTAAAGCAATTTTTTAGTAAAAAATTTTAATTTTTGTGCTAAAATGTTATTTAAGAAGCAAGAAGAAAGCCGTCCCTAACGCAACCTTAATTTAATACCTATAGATTAAAATATTTTTTTAAGTCCTAACTTCCCTAATTCCATCATACATGTGATACGCATCCTCGCCCAATCTTCATAAAGGATGAGGAGAATTCAATTAAGCATCAAGCTTCATTTTTTACGGTTCTTGAAATATACACATATAATTGTTCGCTCCGGAAAAATCATCTTAAATTTAAAATAATGCGAACCTCGCTCTCACGAACTTATAGATTCTCTTTAATTTTTTCAGAGGTAGATTGAGTTTAATATTTAACAAGATTTCCCCTGAAGTTGTAGTGTCCAGGGAATCTGATTAGCAGCCATGGGTTGCCTCCTCTCAGGGATCCCGAATAAACTGAAGTGGAGATGTGTGAATTTTAATTTAGTTTAGTTTAATTTGGGTTGAGGCTTATGGCTTCCTTAGAAGTTGCCCGTTAATTTGTTTAGTTTGGGGCTTACAGCTTCCTTAGAAGTTGCCCGTATGATTTGATTTGGATAGGAGCTTATGGCTTTCATTTGAAAGTGGTCCTGATAGTGGGACTTACAACCTCTATTAGAGGTGGCCCACTAATTTGTTTGAGTTTTAGGTTTAGGTTCGTTCATTTAGAAACCTCTATTAGAGGTGGCCCACTAATTTGTTTGAGTTTTAGGTTTAGGTTCGTTCATTTAGAAACCTCTATTAGAGGTGGCCCACTAATTTGTTTGAGTTTTAGGTTTAGGTTCGTTCATTTAGAACTTCCCTAACATACGGGTCTTACTGCTTCACTTAGTAGTAGTCCTAATAACGGGTTTTACAACTTAGCCATATAGGTTAAGATGCCCAATTAAGGATTTGAGTTTTGGTTTTAGGGTCGTTCGTTTTAAAAGTTCCCTAACAAGCGGGTCTTACTGCTTCGCTTAGAAGTAGCCCAAATGGCGGGTCTTACAACATAGTCCTATAGACTAAGATGCCCATTTAAGGGATTTGAATTTTAGTTTTAGGGTCGATTGTTTAGAAATTCCCTAACAAGCGGGTCTTACTGCTTCGCTTAGAAGTAGCCCAAGTGGCGGGTCTTACAACTTAGTCCTATAGACTAAGATGCCCATTAAGGAGTCTAAAGTTATGTTGCTTTCTAACTATTACTCCTAAAGATTGGACTTACGACTTTTATTGAAAGTAGCCATAGGAATTTTAGGAAATTATTGCTTCACTTAATAAATATATATTTAATGAAAGAATTGTCGAGAGGATTTACTGCTTCTATTAGAAGTAACCTATAGGATTCATATTAGCTAGGGCATAACTTTAGACACATTGCTCCATCGACGTCAAATTTAGTGTCTTATTTTATGTTCATAGTTTTATTTCTACTACAACAATTTGTGGCTTTATTTTAGTATTGTCATTTATTATTATTATTTTTTTTACAGCTTTCAGCACTTTGTTTTGCATGCAATAGCTAGATTCTACTTTTTCCAGCATTTAATTTAATATTGTTTATTGATACACTGACTTTTGTCTGTTCGCTTGCAGGTGTTCGTACCAAGAAAATTAGAGAGCTCTCAGTTAGGTGCATGAGCCATTGTTGAGAGTCTTGGAGATTTGTTGGAGAGAGTTTGAACTTTGTTTTGAGAGTTTTAGAGTTCTTTGTTGGAGAACTCCTTTGTTCTTATGTTTGAGTCGATCTTTAGCCCTTTGGAAGGTTGCCAATTTGAGAGCTACCAAAGAATTGTTTATAGAGTAATTGTATTCCAGAGCTGCTCAGTAGTTTGTAAATAAACTGGACTATTGGAAACATTTTATATTAATTAAATTGATCAAATGAATATTCTTCGATTTGTCTAAGTTCAAAAATTTTGAGAAAATTTCGGCAGCCTCTCGACGTCCCCTCTCCGATGCCGGGAGGTAAGAGAGTAGCTCGACTCGGCCGGATCAAATCGACGGCGAGGAGATTTAAGAGAGCGAATCGATCCCAAAAGGAGTCTTCGAATCTTCAAATGTGCTCGATCTGCTGATTAAATAATTTAAATTAATTGATCAAATAATATATTTAAATCATTATTAATTTAATTATTTTTGCTTCATTGAATGTTCTCCACTTTTCTCAAAAATTCAAATAAGTCCAAAATTTTTCTAAGTCTTGAATTTTTGACAAAATTTCGACAGCCTCCCGACTTCACCTCCCCGATGCTGGGAGGTAAGGGAGTGGCTCGACTCGGCCGTATCAAATCAACGACGAGGAGATTTGGGAGAGGGAATCGATCTCATAAAAGAGTCTTCAAGTCTTCTAATTTGGGCGTCCGACCTGCTAATTTAAACAATTTAATTTAAATTTAAAAAGAATATTTTTAGTCTCCTCAAAAATCCAGCAGCCTTCTGGCGCCCCCTCCTCGATGCCGGGAGGTAAGGAGGGCATTTGCCCTTTGGCTCGACTCGGCCGGAGCGAATCAACGGCGAGGAGATTTGGAAGGTAGTGTTTGCGCTCCCTCGGTCGGATAATCTCGACGACCGAGGACTTCAGTGGACCGAATCAACCCCGAGACTTCCTTCAAATTGCTCCCATTTGTTTGCAAATTATTTCTCTTCATCTCTCTCCTTTTTTTATTATTATATATACATTATATATATATA
>NW_021319178.1:16886471-16916507 GCF_001605985.2 Dendrobium catenatum
TATTAAGTTATGTTACGTTGATTCACTCGTAATTTGTTGTTTTAGAATTGATTGGGAACAAAATTGACTCTCAGGTCTTCTGTTGAGATAATCAATCATAAATGATGATGCTGTGATGTATTCGGCTAGGAATTAGTAGGTTTTGAGAATATTTTGGTTTGGAGCCTCGGTGTAATATATAGAATGGGGATGAGAAAGGGGTCGCCATTTTTTGTTGTCCTCTTGGGATTTGGATTCTTCATTGCGACCTACAATCTCGTTACTATGGTAATCCACAATCGAAATTGGAATTTTCCGGCGCAATTGGCGGATCGCTCAACCCTTGCTCTTCGATCTGATCCTATTGTTGGGATGCCAAATGAGTTTAAGAAGTCGGGAGGGCCGAGGAGGCTATTTCATGTGGCGCTTACTGCGACTGATGCGCCTTATAGTAAGTGGCAGTGCAGAATAATGTACTACTGGTACAAGAAGATGAAGGATTTGGAGGGATCAGAAATGGGAGGGTTCACGCGGGTTCTGCATTCAGGGAATCCTGATAATTTGATTGATGAGATCCCTACTTTTGTCGTGGATCCTCTCCCGGCTGGTATGGATAGGGTAAGGAATCTTCACTCTTAATAATTTTCTTCTAATTTCTTGAGACATGTGTGCTTGTTTGTATTTTATATCAAAACTTTACTTCTGACCTGGTATTTTTCGTTGATTTCTTTTGTTTGGTTTCATACTTTTGAAATGTCGTGGTGACATGATAAAAAAATGTAGTGATTAAACTGAGTATAGGTATTCCCAGCATTATTTTTGTTGACATGCTAGATTATTCATATCAGTTAAGAGAAAATTTAATCACATCAGTTTAGATAAAATTTATTATTTTAACGTTGCACAAAGCTTCCCCACGTAAATAGATAAATAATCCATTTCACATGGGTAATGCATGATTTTTTAAGTTGCAAATCTAGGAAAAAAATTATGGAGTTTAGCCTAATTGAAATAGAGCCACTATATAGATTTAAGATCACAAATATCTACCATTTTTCATAGTTGAAAGTGGTGAGATTGCAATGCTTGAATTATAAAAGTTGTCTCATGCCATGATGGTGGAGAATATTGGTAGGCAGTGGTGTTGAAGGGTGGATGGTAGATGGAGATGAATGTCAGCATTGGTCGATGGGCAATGGTCGTTGATCTAAAGGCAATGGTGATGTTGGTGACATGTAACCATAATTTTCAGGGTATAATCAACAATGGTTGTCGATGCTTATTAATAGTGGGCAACGACAAAGTAATGATAATGACCATCAAGTGTTGGTCGATGAGTAAAGCCTGACAAGCAATGATGGCGGTCGTTGTCAGTTGATGGCAATGACAAATGCTAGTGCAAAAATATGATGCTAGAAGGTGGTAGGTGTGGTTGTTCTCTTGGCCAGAGGGAAGACTAGCCAACAAATTATGATAAATAAAAACCTAGATAGGCAAAGCCCCAAATGGTTAGCTGAGGTTCTAAACGATAGTCAAAGCTTTATAATTGCTTAAATCTAAGAATTCTCTCTATAAAAAGTCCTCCATATTGAATGATCGTGGGGTCCACAAGTCAAATGATCGTGGGGTCCACAAGTCAACCAATTTTGATAGTAATCATTGAGCACACAAATTAAAGGTTCTAACTATTAGATTCATTCTCTTATGACTGCTAGATTATAGTTCGTGTGCCCCCTTTTTCTATTCTAGCTCCGTCCTTCTTGTGGAATTTTTTTTCTTTTTTGTAAATAGTTTTGATTTTTTTTTTCATTATAAGCCTTTTGGAGAAGTTTATAAATACTTCCACACTTTGTATAGAATAAAACAATAAAATTCAATATGTTTTTTTCCTGATATTAGGGTTCCCATCTTCCAACCATTATTTTGTTTTTCCTTTTACCTTCTTGTTGAGCTTTATTCTCTTTATTATAGTTCGTTTCTTTAACTTCCCTTCCATAGAATTATCCATTATGAATGGTGAAAATCAAACTATAGGAAAATTGTAGGGGCTACAAGCCAGTCAAGCCTCATATGGCATGAATGAGAGAAACTATTTAAAATGGTCCTAAATCATGAATATCTTTTTGAAAGGAAAGAAAAGGATTCATCATCTTATAGATTCGCCGAAAAATCCAAAATTTTTATTTTAGGATAAAAAAAATTCCATGATCATCACATATTTGTGGAATACAAGATGCCTAAAATCAGTGGTCCATATTTTTCCCTCCCTATTGCAAAAGAAGTTTTGAATGTCATAAAAAGAATGTACTTAAAAAGTAAGGACATCTTTCTCTGCTATAAGATTAAAATTAAGATTTCAACAACTATGTAAGTTAGCCTTCATGTTATTGAGTACTTTAATGCAATGAAGGTTTTTTGTTTGAACTAAATTATTCCCAAGATCTCATGGTGACATGTTGTGATGATTGGTAATTCTAAAAAAAATTATAGAAAGAGAAATGTTATTTAAGTTCTTTGCATGACTCAATAATGATTTTAACCAAATTCCTGTCTAAATCTTAAGTGGAACAAACTAATCATCACTTAATAAATTTTTTTCTCATACGAGCCAACGAAGGAAGATGGATGATAATGCTCGATGTTTTTAGTTTTTGAAATATTTCCATGATAACCACCAAATCCCAAGATAAGGAACTTACTTCAACAGACTTATTCCTTAAAGAAGTAAAAAATCTTTCTTCTAAAGGTAATATATGATGCAACTACTGCAATATATATCAAGGCAAAATATTAAAAAATTTCACGTAAAGCCTTTAGGCTTTGGTGGAAATAAAGTCACTAAACGGGATAGGCTTGTCTTGTTGAATCAAAGTTATTCAATTTAGAAGAAATTGGCAAACCTAAACCTCAAGTATCTTAAAAATCATTTGGATCATGCTCACTAGCTCAAAATATAATGAATTCTAATTCTTGTATTTCTAGTGCCTTAAATAATTCCCCTCACACTTGGATTCTAAATTCAAAAGCTATTGACCACATGATGAAACTTGCTAGCCTTTTTCAAACCTACAAAAAGTGCCCTAGAATAGTAAAATAAAAGTAGCTTATGATTCTCCAATAACTATTACACGTGAAAAAAATATTTCAATTTCCTCTATATTTAACCTCAGTAATGTATTGCATGCTCTTCACCGTATAATAAATCTTCAATTAATTTATAAAACCATTAAAAATCGCAATTGCAAGACAATATTTTTTGCTAAATAACTGCCAAGCATGTGGAGGTAATAAACATTTCATTAAAGAGAAATTGAAAAGTAGATTGCTCTGCACTCCATATATACCAATAGAAAATTAACTTGCAAATATTCTTACAAAAAGACTCTGCAATCCCACATTTAAAAATATTATAAGCAAATTTCAAATGGTAGATTTATACCATGTTGTCTGATGGGGAGTATTGAAGGATTTTGCGACCCATTAGTGAACAAATCTTCATTGGGATCCTTGAGCACCCATATTAAAGATTCTAACTGTTAAATTAATCCTCTTATGTCTCTTATATTGCAATTTACGTGCATTCTTTTACTATTCTAGTTGTTAGCCTCTCGAGGATTTTTTTTAATAGTTTTGATTTATTTTCATTATAAGTCTTTTGAAAAAGTTTATAAATACTTCCACACTTTGTACAAAATCAAGCAATGAATTTCAAAATAGTATTTTTTAATATTTTTTTTACTTTTCTAAACTCCACAATTGCGCTTTTGAGTGCTTGATTTAGGCCATTTGGTCTAGGATCTAAGTATTTTTAGTATTGTTGGTTTGTGTTGTTGAATCTGATTATCTTGATTATTAGTTTATCGAAAATGGAGTTCATATAATCTTAGAATCAATTTTTGATATTTTTGATATTTGGGTGTTTTGAGATATTAATATTATTTCAAAATATGTTTTTGATGAAATGAATTTTTTGGTGGTGCATCAATTTTGATTTTTCTTCTATTTAGATAAAGTTTTCTTTTGCATTCTGTTGTTTGGAAACTCCAAACACATATTCCATAAGAATTATTTATGCCCTATGGGGGGTTTCAATTGTACTTGAATGTATCTTTTTTATCATAATGTGAAGTATTTTTTGGTTATTGAATATTCTTGTACTATTTGGAGGAATGTATTTTCATGCATATCAAAATTTGGTTAGAAATATCTTAAGACTTGGCAAGTATTATGTAGGGTTTTCATAAGAAAAGAAAAGAATTAAGTAGGTACTTTTTGCTTCTCTTAATTGGTCTTCAGTTGTTCTCAAATATTGTAGTCGTTATTTTCATTGGTAAATGTAATAGAAAATAAGGATCAAATCAAGTTACTATTCAGATGAGTGATTATCTTGACATTGAGCGTTGTATTCACATGGCATTATTGTCTCCAATCATTCTCTTCTATGAGAATCCTAAGGCACATTCTGCCTAGCATTATGCTACTGAATCTGTTAAATGATTTGCATTATAATGCAATGCTTCTTAAGATTACCTGGCTAAGCCTATTTTGACTAGTTATTGGAAACTTACTCATTTTGTACAATCTTGAAGTAAGATGGATTGATAGGTCCCTCTGCCTCCATCACACTAATCTGTCCTTACATCACTTTTTTTTTTTAAATTTTGCAAATGGTTATTGCTTTATTTTCTCAAGAAAATAATTCACAATGTATTGCTATTTTCTTGTAAGATAGATTTGTTTCAGTTGCATTGTTATTATCATATTACACTGTCCTCTTAACCTTGCTTTCAGGGTTACATTGTACTGAATCGACCATGGGCATTTGTTCAGTGGCTGGAAAAGGCAAAGATTGAGGAAGAGTGAGAATTTTTTAACTTGCTTAGCCAATCTCGTCTTTCTGATTTCATGGCATGCCTTACAAATTTTTAATGTTTAATCGACCTTTGCAGTTACATATTAATGGGAGAACCAGACCATATATTTGTGAATCCCTTACCCAATTTGTCTCGGGGAGATTACCCAGCAGCATTCCCCTTCTTCTATATTAAACCCTCTGAAAATGAGAAAATAATTAGGAAGTTCTATCCTGAAGAGAAAGGTCCTGTGACAAATGTTGATCCTATTGGCAATTCTCCTGTTATCATAAAGAAGGTAGACATTTAGCTGATTCATGTGCAGTTCAGGCGTGCAGCTTTCTGAGCTTTTATCAATTTTTGCAGCATATAGTCTTGTTACTTAATGCTTTTCAGTTGAATTGTTTAATTCAAGTTCTAACTTTTACACTTCAAGCTCCTTTTACAAAATACTTACACTGATCTCACCGTTCTGAAATACTTTCTTGTACAGCTAGGGAAACTGCTTTTTTCCCTGACCTACTTAGCTTTAATTGCTCTTGTTTTTTGCAATATTTTTCATTTTCTTGGACCTTTTCAGTCTCAACTTGAAAAAATTGCTCCTACGTGGATGAATGTCTCCTTAAAAATGAAAGAAGATCCTGAGACTGATAAATCTTTTGGATGGGTGCTTGAAATGTGAGATTAATTTATCATGTTCTCTACATTAATGGTTTTTTCCCTATTTGTTGGGATCATGTTGATTTATGATAGGTTTTTTGTTACATTTTGAACATAGGTATGCTTATGCTGTTGCGAGTGCATTGCATGGTGTGCAGCATATTCTCCATAAGGATTTTATGATACAGGTAGCACTTTCAATTATTGTTCAATTATTTGGAACTTGATTTTGTATCTTTGGATGTTAATATACACTTAGCTGGGTCTGGAATATCTACTTAATATATTGAATTTTTTATCAGCCTCCTTGGGACTTGAAGGTTGGAAACTCATTCATTATCCATTACACTTATGGATGTGACTACTCTTTAAAGGTGAAAATTTTCTGCTTCGAACTAATCTTCTCCTGACAAATTTTCTTCAGGTGCTACATTTATTCATTTTCTTTAACCGTAAATGTTTATTGATTTTTTCAAATTTTAAAGGGTGAACTGACTTATGGAAAGATTGGGGAGTGGCGCTTTGACAAGAGATCACACCTTCAAGGACCACCACCAAGGAACCTTTCCTTACCCCCACCAGGCGTTCCTGAAAGTGTGGTATACCCGTTACTCCTAATTAAATATTTGTATTCTTTTGTGGAATCTTTTATGCTATCATCATCATTATTTTTAGCTTTGTCCCTGCTTTTTGGGCCGGCTTAAATTTTTTTCTGCACTCTAGATGTAAATTATCGACCTCGGACTTGATCTGGTATTGATGAGGCCTTTCCCTTTCCTTTTTCTTACTACATCACGTATATTTTTAACAATCTGCACTATAGCCTAGTACAATGAAATTATTTATTAAAATTATTCTTAGGAGTTGTGAAGTTTTGAGAATTGAAAGAAATATCCTTATTCTTGCACGTTCTAATGCTAAATCATATGATGTTCTCTGATTAAATGATTAGGGGATAATGGCCCAAGTTCATGATGAAAATTTGTCACTTTTTTAAAGAGAATGATCACCATCATAAAATGCTAAATTCCATGCACACATGCATTTGTGTGCACATTCACACATGTGAAACTATGCTTTGAACAATTACTTATTACCAAGAAACACTTATTGGTTTCTTGTAGTTGATCTGTTAAATGCTTGATCATTTCCACCTTCAATGAATCTAATCAATAGTCTGTAGCTTGAGTTTCACAATGGAATGGTTCCTATTATGCCAACTACTACCGTCGCAGTAGGTAGCATAAATCCCTATATTTTATGGTAGAATCTAATACAAGTGGGATATTGCAGTCCGATTTACTACACAAGGTCTTTCTTCGTCAGGTAGATGCTAAGAAATTCACCTTCCCTCTTCCATTTTTAGGTTTGATCTTGATGTCAGGTTATTTGCAGATCTAGATTTTCTGAACCTGGATGGGTAGTTTTTTGAGATCAAGTTCTTTTTGTTTTGGTGTTTTTATATGCTATTTTCGGGGTATAAAGTTGTAATTCTATTATTGCAATAACATTCTTTTCGGGGTATATTAGATTGTGGGCAAGAAGCCAATATATGTTTTTTGAGTACCGAGAAATAATAAATAAAAGTACTGCATGTGTAATAAGCGGCTGAATATTTTATTGCATTCACACAAAAAAATAGATTTCTGTCATGAACTTTTTATTGCGCGCGGACACCGGATGGAGAGAAACGTTTGGTTTTCTCTATCTAAGTAAAAGCGCAGTAACTGTGCTTTTACTGTAGAAAGAGAGAAAATCCAAAGAGTTCTTTCCGTCCGGTGTCCGCACACAATAATCTCATACGTTGTCATGGTAGGCATACCTACTAGAAGATTACTCTTTCCGATAATGCATTTCAGACTATTTACTTTTTCATAGTAAGATTTCTTCTTTTCTGAGTGAAAGAGCAGAACTCTTCCTGCAAATAAATAGATGAAGGGATCACAATCCCCTTACATCAAGTTACTTACTAGTCCAACAGACATTTATACTGCTGAACTTACAGAACATTTTTGTAGTTTCAAATAGCAAGCCTGCATGAAATCAGGCTGGGAAACCATTTAACCATTGTATTTTTTCCTTGCTTCTCCAGTTAACCATTTTGCTTTCATCCATAGCTATTGTTTTCTGCAGTTAGAGATTATTTTAGGGTTTTCATGGTCATTATTCTGCTTTTAACATGCAGGTTAGGCTTGTGAAAATGGTGAATGAGGCTACTGCTAACATTCCCGGTTGGGATCAAGCAAGGTAGAAAACCATTAGTAAGTGAAGCATTTCGTAGCTTTATTTCCAGAGAACCAAAACGAATTAGGAGACAACAGATTTATACACAGCCTATTCAGTAAGGTCTTTCTCGCATTTCTCAATTTGATAATATGTTGGACTAATTGATGAATTATTCTTTTAGGAAAATTTTTGTATAGTTGAGAAATGCCTCTACATTATCGGAACTTATGTTGCTCAAAGCTTTTGAATGAAGTTTGTTTTTGAAACATGAATTGATTTTGTTCCCCTGTGTACTATTTAATTTCTATTCTTTCAACATTTTATTTGTAGTGTATAAAAGCTTACACAGAAGGTCAGAGGAAAATCAAATTCTGTATTGTTACACTGTGAGGTTGGAGTTTTCCACCAACAACGTTTATTTTGTTTATGTTTTGTGATGGATAGAATGGAAAATGTTTAAATTTCAAAATAATCTATTGAATATTCGTATATGATCATTTTAGTCTTGGAGTATAACGTTGTTCCGATTTAATCCCTCAACTATATAAAATTGATCCAAAATAATCCATTTGGGACTAAGGCTTCGTCTGGGACGGCTTTCTTATTACTTAAAGCAGTTTTCTAGTTCTAAAATTAAAAAATTTTAAACTAAAAAGCTGCTTTAAGAAGCATTAAGAAAGCCGTCCCAAACAAAGCCTAAATGGAGATCAATTTCATAAAGTCGAGGGGCTAAATTGAGATCAATTTCATATTAAAATTATAACATGAGGGACAATTTTGAATCAATTTTGAATAATTTTGTATAGTCGAGGTGCTAAATTGGAGGAACATGATACGTGAAGATTAAATTAGTCATATATGAATAGTCTGATGATTATTTTGGGATTTTTTTGAATTGGAAAATGTAAGTGGAAACAATCATATATTTCATATTTGTTTATTTATTTATTTTAATTTACTTGTGGCAGTACCTTGGAAATAAATGGGAACTTGCTTCAAGAAAAAAACTTGAAAGAATATGGCAACATAAAGTAGCTGTTATGCGGCACATTTAAATTCTAGCAATTTATTTATTTCGAGATAATAAAGATCTAAAATCATCACAGAAGGATTAATTGGTTATATATAGTGTTGGTCTGGGTCTATGAGATCTTATCTAGATTTAGCACAATTCAAGTTCATTTTTTGTGATTAGTTTTCTCATTGACTTCTTTTTCAGTTTAATCAATATAAAGAATTATACTGAGTTTTAATTGAATTTGAATTTTCAAGCCAAATTTCGAGGCCTGATTTGTAGGTAGGGGTGGAACCATGAAGATTTCAGGGTAGGGGTGTCAATTTTTGACACGACCCGAACCCGATTTAAAAAAATCTGGGTTAGGGTCAACCCGGACCCAAAACGGGTCGGGTTCGGGTTCAACAAATCAACACATTTTAAAAATCAGGTCAGGTTCGGGTTGACCCAGCAACTCGAAAATGACTTGAAATTGACATGAAAACCCCAATTTGACTAAAAAACTCGAGATTGACCCGTTTTGACCCGAAAATTGAAGATTGACCCGATTTTAACCCGAAAACTAGCAATTTTAGGTCAACTTCGGGTCATTTGTGTCGGGACAGGTTGACCCGAACCCGAATCGGGTCGGGTTCAGTTGACCCGAATAGTACCGGGTCAGTTTCGGGTTCGATCCGAACCTGACCTGTTGACCCGAATTGACACCCCTATTTCAGGGTATGCAATTTCAATCCTGATTTTGTGTTTAGAAAATTAGATATTTTAATTATTTTGTCAACCTTCAATGAATGTATTTGCATAAATTCTAAGAAAATCATAACTTTTCTATTTCATATATAAGATTATGCATTCTATAATTATATTTTGCCCACTCTAAAAAGGAGGTTGGTTTTACCCCTATGATTGGAGGACTAGTATCGTGTGGAGATGGCGGGTTATTCGCCCAAAAGACTACCAGCCTATTTATTGATCTTGGGAGTTGCAATACGCATGCTTAAACTCTTCGATTCATGAACGCTTTATAGCGAAACAAAATAATATTAAGGTGTCGAACGACACTTCGAAAGTTGGCATACTTTTGGCAATGCTGAATGTGATGAATAAATATGATTTTTTTTTTTTTGTACTCAAAAGAAAATTTTACATACAAGTAATATAAATAGAATATTTTATAGTAAATAATGGGAAGTTAACTTATATTTTTTTTTCATAAAAAAATTTATTATAAACCGAAATCAAAATGACAATAACTGAAAGAAAAAATAACAACTACAAAAGTAAAACTTAAAAAACTCAAAAAGTAATTTGAATCAAATTACTATATAAACTTGAAAGTGTCGAATAAAATTATATTGCTAGAAAATATGCTAATGTGTAAAGGTTTAAGCGTGTCAAAATTTAACTCAACCCGAAATCCAACCCAAATTTGACCCGAAAAATTTCGTGTTCGGGTCAACATGTTTGCCATACGGGTTGGATTCAGATTTGAGATTCCGACACGTTTATATTGGGTTTGGTTCAGGTTGAACTGGAAACGCGAAATGACCCATATCCACACAACTGTCCCTCGTGCACATCCTCACTCCCATTCCGCACTGTGTGCTTCGCACCCTGTGCGGACAGCCTCGCTCTCGCTTTGTCGCTCGCGTGACCTTGTCCACACTCAGACGACCTATCATGGTCAGACTGTTGTCTGATATACATGAACTCATTAATAATGTATAATATATAATAACTAATACGATATAATGAATAGCATTGATATACATGAACTCATTAATAATGTATAATATATAATACCTAATACACATGATGATATGAGATGATAATATGCACATGACGTATATGATGACCTACTATCATACATGATGATATGAGGTGATTATTAGAACACACATGAACACATGACATCTATATGACGATCTTGATCATACTTGAAAACATATGATACAAGCATAAATATAAGCATAGAATGATATTAATTCATCATAGGATTAGTTTTTATGATTCAACTGATAAGAGCATGCATATTGGTACGCCTTTCATACACTGAATACAATTATAGGTTTTTTGTGATTTATTAAGTTGTATGCTCACTCTGTATGTTTATATAATTCAAGGAAGGGTAAAACACATACTAAGTAGATAGAGAGAAATGTTGCAGTAGATGTACTATTGTATTTATGTTTTTGTATATTGATGAATTTTAATGGCTTTATATATGAATTAAATGAAAAAAAATTCCCTCCAATAAAAGATTCCGTGTAAATGATCTATCATGTGTCTAACCTGATATGACCCATTAGAGTATATGTAGGTTATATTGGGTCAGATCACGACACTCAATGTTATTGATATCATAGAAATCCCTTAAAGACAAAGGAGATAATTTCAGAAAAAAAAAAAAAAAATCTGCATAAGGATCCTTCTTCATTTTCAGTTTGTTTTTTTTTTTATGTTTTTTTTTTCTTTTCATTATCAATATTTCTTATTATGACATGTTTATTCATGTTAAGATAATAGCTTGCACATATCTATTAGCAATTCCATGTAAATAATGTGTTATGTTCAAAAGAGAATCTTTATGTCTTATAGATCTCCCTATAACTTATCTTTATGCATACTATTTGAGCGATCCCAATTTATGTTATTTAATGAGTTTTACTAATTATTTTTATTACTTTTATCTCAAAATATTTTGATTTACATGATCCACAAACTTGTATAATTTGTCAAATTTGTATCTTTTACTTGTATTTATGAATACTTATGTTTAAGTAGTTATACTTATTGAGCTAAATTTTTTTCTAGACTAAACACTAGCATGTTTAACAATTTTATGATCTTCACATGTATGCATATCATATCATAACAAGAAGCATTCACTACTATGCTCAATATTTAGCTTTTTTTTTTTTTTTTTTGCTATTTTCATGCCTACGTTATTTGTACCCAATAAGCTTACTCTATTAGAAACTATGGATAAATATGAAAGATTGGCCAAACTTGCATATGTAAATGTTAAATCAAATCAGCAAGGAGACATTTTAAAGTATATAAAAACTTCTATAATTGAAAATAAAATTCAAGAGCAAATAGTACTACTGTTAGACACTATGATGGGTCCATTCAATCAAGATTGACTGAAGTTGTCAAATCCAATCTGTCCCTCTTAAAAAAAAATCCATTAAGTAAAAATCATCCTCGTAGAACACCCAAAATATTAAGTCTGTAATTAAGGGTGATAACCGATGAAGGAATTGGATGACTTTAAGTCTTTAATGACCACATTAGCAAAATTAGTTATCCTAATTTCTTTTAAGAAAAAATAATCTAATCTTTAAATTGAGTTATTCAAAGTGTTTTGAGTTTCAAACAAAATTTGTGAGACCTACTTGTTTCTTAGGTTTGAGCAATCAAATTGACCTTTAGGTTGAAACAACCAATGGGCTTTAGATTTGTGGGAGTAGGATAAGAATAGCTATCTAAATTAGATCCCACATGTTGGTGGTGACTCAGGCTTTAAGGACAATAAATGCTAGAAAAGATTCCCTTTCACATAAAATGCTATCAGCTATTCCATGTGTAGACATTTATTCTCCTTATACTTCCAATATCAAAGTGTATTAGGAATTTGGGACAAAAGAAATCTAATTTCTTACATATAAGAGGATTTTTAGGTGGGTGCAACATTTTAGGTTTTTTATACTAAATTAATATTTTATGTATTGCTATATTTCTTTAAAATTTTTTTACAAATATGGTTAAGTTCATCTTTTTAGATGGATCAACTGAAATAAAAAGAATGATTTTTTTATTTTTTGGGTGCAAAGATGTTTTTATTGATCAACTTTGACTTTAGGTTAAATGTAGGAGAAATTATATACATTCAGATTTATTTATATAACAAACAATTATATCAATTTTTTTAAATATCGAATTCATCTTAGTGTGTTTTATGCGTGACACAATAAAATTATTGGAAACTTGATGAAATAAAAAATATAGGTTCAGATTTGTTTTGATTTATAATATTTGGGTGATAGTTTAAAAAATAAAGGTAGAAGGGTGTTATTTTTATAAATAGTTAAAATTTGAGTGCTATTAATGTAATTTTCTTTTATTGTATGGTTTTTTAGAGTACACAAATTTTATAATTATTTTTCTATTTATTATTTAACATTGGGATCATTTATGAATTAATATTAAATAATACTGATACATTATTAAAAAATTAATTTGATTGGGCACAAATTTTGATGCATATTTGAAATGAAAATTTTTAAAATTAAATTTAAGGCCATCCAAACTCTAATTTCAACAAATATAAAGTTGAGTTGAATGTCTCAATGATATGAACTCATTGACACCAGAAGTGATCTGATCCAAGTCCAATTGAATTCACTATAGGAAAAATGTCCAATACCGGCGGTTCTAACCGGCGGTTTATGGACCGCCGGTTTTACCGGCGGCATAGCCGACGGTCTGGCCGTCGGCTTTTAACGACGGCCGAACAAGTGATTTTGCTACGTTAAGCTGCCGGTAATAGCGGCGGTCCCTAAACCGACGGTAAACCGCCAGAGATCAATATGAACCGGTGGTTTGGACCGCCGTTGATAAGTTACTTTTTACCAGCGGTCCGGACCGCCGGAAAACCGCCGGTAGAAGCCCTAATACGACCAGCCCCGCTCCTGGCATTTCATTTTTACTCTTTCCTTCTCTCTCTCGGTCGCTCGCTCTGCCGTCGCCTACACTCGCCTCTGCTCGTTCGACCGCCGCCGACGAATCTCCTCCGACCGCCATGAGTACAGCACGAGGATCAGATCAAATTTTGAGAGGAGAGGAGCGACCCGTCTTAGAGACATGTTCACGGACATTAGAAAATCCGGGCAGCGTCCTAATTGGATTGGAGAGGGCGTTTGGGCTGATTTGAGTAGTGCTTGGGCTACTCCTGAGTTTATAAAAATGAGAGAGCAGAATAAACAGAACAGAGCCTCTGACTGCGGCGGTTTAGGAAGCTCTCTTCATACTGGTGGATCTGTAC
This sequence comes from Dendrobium catenatum, assembly GCF_001605985.2. NCBI lineage: Eukaryota > Viridiplantae > Streptophyta > Magnoliopsida > Asparagales > Orchidaceae > Dendrobium > Dendrobium catenatum. The sequence continues at coordinate 16,900,249 of NW_021319178.1, forward strand.
CTCATACGGAACATAGGCGGCGACTAGTAAGTATTTTGAATTGGTTTATTACATATATTTATGTTAGTATAACTAAGCATCAAATTTTCAGAAAGAGCACCTTGGTCGGGAGCCAACACCATTAGAGTTGCATACAAGAACTCATCAATATCAAGCTGACCATCAATGGGTTGATGAGAAGTCTAAGAAGGCTCATGTGAGTAAAATTTTTTGGAGTTTTAGAATAAAAATTTATTTTAATAAAACTAATTGTAACTCGCAGGATGATTTCGTACGAGCTAGAGAAAGTCGGCAGTCTACTGGCGAGGGATCATCTTCTGGATCGGCCCACATTTCTAAGTATCAGACATGGTCAGAAGTTGTTGGTTGAAGACAGAGGGGGAGGGTATATGGCATGGGTTCACAGGCTTTTGCTATTGAGGGCAGTTCATACACCTTTGCATTTCATGATCCAAGTGGAGCTGAAGAATCTATAAGCGAGAGGGTTACAGCGCTTACTAGAGAGATTGAAGAGATGAAAAGGGTTCAATCTAGAGAGATTGAAGAAATGAGAAAGGTTCAGAATGAAATGCAAGCAGATTTGCAATCCCACGGAGCTGAAAAACAGAGGAATAGGAGCAGCCATCTGCAGACAGTGAGGATATAGAAGATGATTAGATATTATTTATGTTTGATGATTGTATTAATTAGAACTTGTGAACTTCTGAACTTGTGATTGTAACATTATCATGAACTTACTTGTGAACTTGTGATTGTAATCTTATGATGAGCTTGTGATTGTATTTATAATTTATGATTCTGATGAATATAGCGGCGTGTTGCCCAACATATCTTACTTTTTCTGCAGGTTTAGACTTTAGGGTGAATCTCCCTCAAATAGAGGGGATGCTGTCAATTTTTTTTTACAGGTGCTACAGGTTTCCGGCGGCTAACCGGCGGTTTGGCCGCCGGAAACTACGATACCAGACGGCCAATAATCAGCCGCCGGTAAAGGCATTACACCGTCGGTTTATTACCGGTGGCTACCGACGGCAACCGGCGGTGTTACGGTGGACATCCGGCGGTTTAGATCGTCGGTAGTACCGACGGCTTGAACCGCCTGCGTTCGCCGGTAAAATACATGCGGTCTACCGGCGCTTGCCGGCGGTTTGAAAAACAAACGATGCCCAACTAAACTGTCGGAGAACCGTCGGTATATTGACCGCCGGTAAGCCGTCGGTCAAATAACCGGCGGGGTCACGGCCGGAAAACCGCTGGTTCAAAATATGGTTGTAACCGGCGGTATAAGCCGCCGGAAAACCGCCGGTACAAGTTTCCTACGCGATTTTTTCTGGCGGTCAAAAAACCGCCTTAAAGTCGCCGGTAGGCCAAAAAACCGCTGGTTAATATAGAGTAACCGCCGGATTTCGACGTTTTTCCTGTAGTGATTCATACTAAGCACTTGAAGCATAATTAAAAGCTTCAAATATTAATTAAATGATTAAAGAGACTCCAAATGTTATATGCTTAGAGTCAAATTGAGCATCTCAATGAGACAAATCTAACGATACCAAAACCTCTTAATTCCAATATCATTAAGCCACTTAAATGTTGAATAAATAGTATATAATCAAGGGAATTAATAGAGGTTGTTCAATGGAGTATTCTAAATTTTGGCTATATATATTGGGCATGCCACTCTAAAAAATCAATAAATAGGCATCCACTCTCTACATGAAGTGTGGAGAGATCTTGGCTTGATATTCAAGAGAATTTAGAAGCTCTAAGAATCCCAAAGCTCTAACCGAGTACCACTATCACCCCAACATCCGATCATCACCATCAAACCACCACTTGACCAACATCATCAGACCACTATATGGCCACCATCATCAAACCGCAGCCCAACAGCCACCATCGAATCACCACTCAATAGTTGTTAATGGAAAATTGCTCGACCACCACCATTGGAACACTACCTTATCTCTATCGTTGAAACATCCCCCAACCATCATTATTGGAAGACCTCTCGATTTTCACCATCAGAACTCAGTTCGATCACTGATATCTGATCATAACTCGATTGCACTGTCAGACCACCACTCATTCAATGTCGTATGAGAACTCAATCAATATAGTCCTCTAACTACCGATGCCTAAATGCATATCATACTCCATGATCTATATTAGAAGAATTATATATTTATTTCATTCTAATCGTATATCATTTAATTAAAGCTTATTAATGAACAATGAAAAGAAATATGAGTGTATTATGTCTAGAACTACAGGAAGAAAATTATGCATGTTTTCTAGAGTCTCATACCATATGATCCTTATATTTTTCTAAAAAAATATGTAAAAATCACGTAATTAGCACATAGCCCAATAAGTAACTAAATCTTATAACTAAAATCAATATAAGATAAAATAGAATAATATACTATAAATCATATAAAAAAATATATGCATCAATGTCTATAATGATTATATATATAAATTTATTCTTCTATATTTTATCACATCACAATCCATTACATCATCAATTACAATATTAGTAACAATCAACAGTATTAATGCAAAAAATAATATTAGTATAATGATTAATAATATTAAATTATATAGTTCATCACATCTCAATTCATTATATCATCAGTCACAATATTAGTAATAGTCAATAACACTAATGCCAATAATAATATTAGTATCATTATCAATAATAATAAATAATATTAATAACAGTACACAATATTAGTGTCAGTCATAATATAAATACAATGTTCGTAGTAGTGTTAATATTAGTATTCATATATTCAATGAGTGTATCTTAAAGATATCTTACTCCTGCACTTATGACTCCCAATCAATCCCCTCTTATAACTCTTAATCAATATACTTCTTAGAACTCCTCTTGAATCATGTGAATCAGTCAGACCGACTCCTTATAACTCTCAATCAATCTTCAGGTCTTTATAACTCCCAATTAGTTAATCACATAGATTAGTAGGATATCATGTAGAGTAATTATATATTGTATCTAATATCATTCATTGCTTCATTTAAAATATAATAAAATTATATCAAATTATTCAAAATGATCAAATCTATAAAATATTCAAACTTGTATAGTAAAAGCTTATGAAATCAGAATATAAGATATTTTTTTGCAGATTTGAAGAGATAAAATTCATAAAAAATTTAATCATTAGAAATAAAAGTATGAGATTAGTCATTTATAATGAATAGAATAAAATCTATAATAAGAATGACTGATAATTATAATCCAAAGATCTTTCTCTCTCATCTCTCTTCCCCTCTTTCAATTTCTTCCTAGCCAAGCAATTAAGTGAGAGAGTTGATGGGGTGAGACAGGGATTCTAGCGATAAGAGCCAAAGCGCTTTACTTTAGAATTTTCAGATATATTATTCATATATTTGAGTTATTACAATACATTCCTATAACCTCCAATCTCTAATTACGGCTCTCCAATTAACCATCATTTCTCGATTATAACATTGTCCCCTACCTATAATCCTTTGATCACTATCACCCAACTATGATCCTCTGAACTATTATCTTCTAACTATTTTGGGTGGCTACACTAACACTTGCTAACTTTGTCACTTATTATCATAAGAAATGCCAATGCATTCTATTACTTATAAGATCGATGCATGTTGTCGAGGCCAATTCTTACTCTTGACATCAGCACCAAGATTTATGTTAAAATTATTGGTCATTAATTGTCACGACCCGACCCGATCCGGGACGAATCCCGCTCGCACCGGGTCTCTCCTCAGAAAAATCAGATATTTTTATAATTTTTCTCTCTTCAAAATGAGCTGATTTCAGCTTTTTAATACACAGATCGGCCCGGCCGTTCGCAATATCGTCCCAGGACGATCAGATTAAATTTGATCGTCCTGGACGGTTCCCAGGACTATTCTCCGGCCGATATTTTGAACAGTGCCAATCGGCCTGGCCGATGTCCTCGATCGGCCTGGACGATTCCTACAGGAAAACACCTGGAACAAATCTGGGCAATTTCTGGAGCAAATTCTCAACTGATCGTCTCAGGACGATCCTGGAGCAGATTTTGATATTACATTAATTGCCCCTCAAATGTGTTTGACCAAATAAATTAATAATTTGTTAAATAAAACTCTTATGCTACAGGGTTCTTTCAACTTCTACTATGTAATGTGTATCTACGTACGCCTTCCTTCGAAGAAAAGCATCATTTATAACTGATAACAAATACTAGTATAATCATTTAAATTGAGCCATACCCAAGGGTTTTCTATGTAAAAGCTTTATTCTTTTTCAACTCTTTTTTTTACTTGTATATATGTGGGATCTTTGTACAATACTAAAATAATAAACTCATTAACTCTACCATCGTAAATATTCTGATTCACAATAATAAAAATCAAAATATTGATCATAAGAAAAGCTTTCAAACTTGATTTTCATTTTTATTTGGATCCTATAGAAGAATTCTAAATTTAAAGTTTCATTTTTTTTTTCTTTTTTTATTATAAAATACTATAAATTTTTTACTAAAGTCATGAAATAAATAAAATTATTTTATTGGGCTCATATTATAACACATGAATTTTAATGGAACATCATTGATATAATTAATACATCTTTGACGGCTATAAAGAAATGTTAGAGAAACTTCTTTGTAACTATGTAAATTGGATAAAACCCTCAATGGAAAAAATAAAGTTATTAATTAACTTTATTATTATTATTATGAGGAGTTTTAAAATTTTAAAGTTTATTTTAAGATAAATGTTATCCAAAAATTGATTGTCCATATTTTGCACTAAACTTTAAAAAATAAAAAAATTCACCACTTTGAAATACATCTTAACTAATAATTATTCATAATATCTTGATATAACAATTTATCCCTATTAATTTGCATTGGGATGTTTAGTTGGAAGAGTTTTGGGTGTGTTGAATTTGAAATGAGTGGATTTTAAAATTTATTGAGTTTGGCTTGGAGTAAAGTAAATCAAAAGTAATAATTTGAGGGATTTAAAATTCACCTATTAGTTTTTTTTTTAATTTATATTCCAAAATTGCTCAAATTTAATGATGGTTAAATACAATGCTTTTATTTCTAGAAATTGCACAACATAAACTCCTCCACACCACATTGTTACCAATTTACCATTGCATGCTAGAACATTTGCGCCGATAGAGAGATAAATAGCTTAATGTCTTAGTTTTGAATATTGAAGACACTGTAATTTTTCCATGAAATACTAAAAAAAGAAAAAAGAAAAAAAAATATGGAGCCTTGCCCAGTTAAAATGATTTCACTAGTATTTTTTGTTGATTACAAATGATGCCCTTCCTCGTAGAAAATTGGTCGGTTTGTTTGGTCAATAGGGAATAGTCGGGTGATTGGAGTACTCAAAGTGCCATAGTCAATGAGTGGGGGAGGCCATAAGTGTCATAGTTGACTTGCAACAGAGGTTGGAGGGACCATAGTAGGGCAACGAAGTTGGAGGGGGACTATTGTCCGACGACAGAGATCAGAGGGACTGTTTTCAGAAGATGGTGACCAAAGGGCCATATTCAATAGGCGATGGAGACAAGGGTTTGTTGGCAAAGATCAGTCGGTGAAAGTCCAGTTATGGCAATTGGGAGGTGAGGGTTCGTCGATAACAGCGTTATATATGAGATTTATGTTTTAGAGCTCTCTTTAACATCTAGCTCAAGGTCCAAGCCCTCTATTTCCAAGTACTTTCATATGGGAAGAGGAGACCTATTTATAGATTTTGAGAGTGACGTGTTTTGTAATTATAGAAAAGATATGTGTAAAATTTGGAGTGCTCGATTGGACGTCCCATATTGATCCCCTCAAACATAGAGTATTCATTCAATATTTTAGTGCCTCAGTGATGTTAAAATTAAGCAATCTTGGGCTCATTAGCTTTGTCTCGTCAAGCTGCTCGATTTGATTATAATCATGCTATATTTGGATATCATATGATCACCCAATTAATATTCTAAAGTTTTCAAATATGCTTTAAGCTATTGATTTGAGTTCATTTATGCTCGGATTGAATAATTTGGTGTCGTTAGGTTCAACTCATCGAGACACGTAATTTGACTTAAGTTAACTGAAATAAGAGTTCAGGTAGTCCCATATTTGATTTTGGAAGTTTCTAATTGAGATATGCCTAGAGATTCATGTCTATTGAAGATAATTTTTTGTGACATATCAATTACATACACTGACTCTGCAGTAGATTTCACCACAACCTTTGCATTGCTTATGCACCGCCTACATGATCTTTACGCCCCCTTGCACCGCGATGCCACTTCGCCTTGTGTCACTTCCATCTTTATATCAACATGTCATGCTACCATCACCTCTATATTAGCAACTTTGTAAGACACATCTCCACCTTCATACCTGCAGCCTCCATCACAAGATCCCTTCCTCGGATGCCTTGGATTTTGTTATCTATTTTTTTAAAAAAATTTAGATTCATTTTATAAGTTTCATCTAAATTCAAATTATATCTTATATTTATTTTATACTATATTTAAAATTCCACTAAATTCTAAATATATACTTCCAACAAAATAATCATTTTTATCAAACTTTTTACCTTCAGCCAAAAACCCATAACATCTTTAAAAAAAATTAGTGAATGCCCAATCTGAAATCATAAAAAACTGAAATAAAATCATTAAATAATTTGAGATTCAATAGCAAAAATAATAGGAAATAATGGTTTATGAATATGCTGATGCAAATTACATGGCGATGAATTTGAAGAAGAGCATTGCACATAAAGAATTTGTTTTACATCAATCTCAAAGCAATCTAACGTACTTCAAAACAATCATCAAAGTTGTAATTAAAATAATTTCCATCCATCCATCACCACTAAATATCCATCAAACGACTCACAATCAGTCGCACAATATCGCCATCCACGCACCTAAAAAAAGACCCCATGAAAAAATGTGAATTGCCTCCGTTACATTCAATGGTCCTCATGCCTACCTAACCCCGACCATTACTCCTCTCTGTTTTTTTCCTCTCCTTCCTATATTAATCATCGCCACCAGCTCTGCCTCTCGCCACCCTCCATTCTCTTTTCATCCTCCGCCACCATGTCTCGCCACCGCCGTCAGCCCTCCCAGGCGCTTCCCACTTCCATCGATCTCTCCGAGGACGAGCCAGCCAAAGCCGCCACCTTTGTTGCCACCGATGGCGGAGGCGGCGCGGATAGTCGAGGCCATAGACAGAAAACCGAAGGTGCGGTGGCGCCGGAAGCAGCATTGCCTCCACCGTCGACGAATGGGTCGAAGAAGAAGCAGCCGCCCGGGTCTTGAATAATTAATTTGGAAGATATGAAGTCATGATCATGGTTAATTGTGGTTTGTTGGAGCTTAATTAAATTAAATATCCCGTTTTCTTTCTGGATAAAATGATTGCTTTTTCAGTTTTGCATGTTCGTGCTTCGGCCAGCAAGGCTTTCAAAGAGCATATGCTGCCCTTTTTTTTTTTTTTTTAAATGTAAAAATGCATTTTGGTTTGTCTCTGTTGTCTGAAAATGAGATTAATTGGTGTGTTTTTTATTATTTTTTTATTTTTATTTTTTGGTAATAGAGAGAGAGATTTTTTTTTGGGTTCTCTGATCATTTCTAATGCTGGTCATCAGGGAAAATAATTACGCCTGGTGTCCAGATTCGTCCGAATATCAATCCAGAGGCGCCACATCATCCAAATACACCGGGGTACGGTGTATGTGGCGCGTCTGGATTGGATGTCCGACATCAGGTAACCGGACGTAATAATTCGTCGGTCATTAGGAGAGATTTTAACCTTTCAATCAATGAACCGTAGCTCAATCCCTAGAGGCGTGAGTTGGGAAGCGAGATGAAGGGGATTAGGGCTGTAAAAGTTAATTTTATATTTAGACTTTTTTGGAAGAGATTTCTTATTATTTTTTAAAATAATTTTATAATAAAATTATCTTGAATTATAAATTTTTTAATAGAAAGCTGCTTTAAAAAGAAGTAAAAAAAATGTCTTAAATGAAACCTTAGACTGTCTTCGTTTGAGGTAGCTTTTCTTGAGGCTTTAGGCGCCTTTGTTTGAGATAGCTTTATTCTGCATTAGAAAGTAATAAGAAGCTGTTCCAAATGAAGCCTAAGTTCGAATCTAAGGCTTTGTTTGGGAAGATTTTTTATTGCTTCCAAAAGTAGCTTTATGGCATAAAAATTTAATGGAAGCAGCAAATAGGCAATGACCAAAAGTTGTCTAAAACGAAGTTTAAATCAATAACTTTATTAATAAGTTAAATTTAGATCAGCTTGAATTTGTGTAGATTAAATATGGTTTGAGATCAGATCAACACAGAGATGCATTTATATAGGAATTTATGCATTTATATATAAAAATTATATTAGCTTTACATGAGTGTAAGTAGGTTAATAAAGGCTTTGTTTGGGACGGCTTTCTTACTACTTCTTAAAGCAGTTTTTTAGTACAAAAATGTAAATAATTTTGTAGGGGTATTTTGATCATCTTAAAGAAAAAAATAGAGTTCATAAACTCTGTGTTGCAATATATAATCTGACGTGTTAATTAATTTGTTAGATTAAATAATGATGGTGATGTATTATAATTTTAAAAAATAAATGAGATTCATGCTTCATTTGGGACGGCTTTCTTATTACTTCTTAAAGCTACTTTAAGAAGTAGTAAGAAAGCTGTCCCAAATGAAGTCTTACCTTTCATATTTTCAAAGAAGTTTTGAAAAAAAAGATAGGCACAAGTTGTAGGAGAAGTTTTTGGAGATAATCAATTATATATGTTAATTTGTATTACATGGTTTAATTTAACCAAATGCCAAGTTATACAAGCATAAAATTTATACTAGGCTTATAAAAAGCTTTATTTAAAACAACTTTCTAATTATTTTAATTTTTAGACTAGTATTATAATTTTATTTGATCATTTTTTTTAGTTACTATTAAAAAATTATTGATATATAAAAGAAGAGAAGAGAGGATTGCTTCAAAACGGGGACCATGCTCTAATGATCTGTCCATACTTTGTTTGCTGAATGATTAGCACACGTTTTTTCTTTTTTCTGACTTGACAGGCAGAATATAACAAAAGAAGTACAATTATTTGTGGACGTAATATCTTCACAAAAATTTATAAAGTTCTGCTTTTTGACTCTTCAGACTTCCCGAGGTAGAAGATAGCTTGGTGCAATGTGTAGAGGATATCAACAAAGCTTTTTTTTTTTTGGACATTTAGGCCATTTAAGGCAAACTCACACACACAACGCATACACATAGACTCGAATCCTGAACCTCTTAGTTGGAAGTCTAAGCTTCCAACCAATAGGCCAAGGAGAGTTGTGTATCAACAAAGCTTTGATGCAGAGTATAAAAAAAAATTATGACAAGAATGTTTGTGGTAAGATCTCATAGAGATAATTCTGTGTGGAGTTCGAACGTCAGGGGTGAATTTAGATGTGTCTTGTCATCTAATGTACTATACGTTAGATGATATGGCACATCCAAATTAACCTCTGGACGCTCCGACACGTAATAATTTTTCCAACATCTGAAACAAGAACTTCGATGTCAAAATGCTCACTTTGTTGTGAGGTATATAGCATTTAGATAAATCCAAAGAGTTCTTATGATTTTCTCTATTTTAGTTTTCCTCCTGATGGCCCATTCATTATTCTTCTTCCCAACTAAGAAAAGTTCAAAGATGAACCTAGGGGTGAAAGTGAGTCAAGCCGGCTTATGAGCCGACTCGAACTCGACTTGTTAACGAGCTCATGAGCCAAACTTATTGAGCTTCGAGCTTGAGCTCGAGCCTATAATCGAGCCTATAATCGAGCTCATAATCTCATATAATAATTGAGCTCAAGTTCAAGATCAACCCGACTCAACTTGAAAGCTTATGAAGCTACTTGAACATTATATTTATAATATTATTATTTTTAAAATACTTTGAAAGCTTATTGCAGAAAAACCCTACCTGTAATATCGTAATCCCGTAACCCACCACGCGCATCTTTCTTTTTTCTTCTTCACCTCCTCGCGCCGTAGCCACATTGTGCCATCGCGCTCGCGCTCTCTCCTTTTCTTCGGTTCATTCTTCCTTAGAGTAGTGAAGCTCCCAGGTCCAACCCTCTCACACGCCCTAGCCGCGTAAAGACCCCTCCTAACCCAGGTCCAGCCCTATCTCATGCAACTACAGCCGACTCCAGGTAATTTCATTTTCCTTCTTCCCCTCCGTCTATTCCCTCTTCCTCCTCTTCCTTATTTAGTTCTTCTTCTTCCTTTTTTCTTTCTATATTTTGATTTCTCAAATCAGTAAGATGAACGTTGAATTTTCTTCATTTACACTCAATAAGTTTTCTTCCACAGTGATTTCTTCTTATTGTTATTTTTTTAGAATGTCAATAATAGCAAGTATGGAAGCGGATAATATTGAACCTGTAAATACTGAGACTGGAAGACTTGATGATCTTCTTCACTCTTATGTTGCTAGTCAACCTATAAATGAGAATAATACACATAATGATCAGAAAATATACTTATTAAGTTATACCCCCTCTTTTATTTAACTACTTTGAAATTAAAAATATGAATGAGAAGCAGACTATGATGCCACTCATCTTAATTTATGAAATTGGACTTTGCATTATAGTCCCTCCCTTATTTAACTACTTTGAAATTAAAAATCAGCAATCTTTTGAAAATAAAAGAAAAAAAAAAACAATGTTTTTATTGGTGTGCAGAAGAAGCTCATTTTGTGAATTTGGTGTAGACAAACGCTTCAGTTGTGAGGTTATAACATTGTAGGGAGGGAGGTATGGTTCTTATTATATTGCATTGCTTGCTTTTTCTTCATTAGAATGATTTAGCTGATTTAATCCAAACATCATCAAATTATGCAATGCAAACATATTTCCTTCAAGCAGTCATCTAAAATATAAGTGTTAGAAAAAAATTTCAAAAAAAAAAAAAAAAGGTTTATAAGTAAAGAATCAAATCAATTAAATGAGCCTAACTTGAGCTTTCTAAACGAGCTCGAGCTCGAGCTTTTCAAACGAGCTCGAGCTTGAACTCGAGCTCAAGCTAATTAAAGGTTAAAAGAGCTAGACTTGATAAGACCAATACTTGACTCGTTTACACCCCATGAACCTCCATTCATTCTTTGAGATCCTATCATTATGATTTAAATAAGCCATTTTCAATTATTTTGTTTTTACAAAATCACCCTTTTTAGCAACGTCAGTTTTATTCTGAATGCGTCATTTATTAGGCGTTTGTTTAAAATTTTAGCATTGATTTTTATAATTATTGATCTGACACACAATTGTTGAAAACTTTTTAAAAGATTTATAATCTTTTTTTTCTCTAATTGCTTATTGTTATTATTTATTCCTTATTAAAATAGGAGCATGATTAATAATTTTTATCCTTTCATTCATCTCATTGTTGTTCTGAATTTTATATAGAAATAAATATTGTTCGATATTTTAACAAAATTTTTATCATTATGAATTTGCCATAAGATAAATGTAACATAAGTTAAAAGAAATTTCTTTTTGCCATGACAATTATAGAAAAATAATTATGAAATAAAATTGGAGATAATGAATGATAATTTAATTACTTATATTAAGAAATAAATATATTGATTGTGTTGATAATAAAATAATTAGTCAATGCTTTCACAATATAAAAATTATGCGTTATAAATTATAAGTTTTTTTTATCATTCTATATTTTAACTTTTTAAAATAAAAAATTCAAATAAAAAAATTATTTGAATTTTTGGAACGCTATTTTGACAATTTCGGAGCTCAACGGGATCTCTATGATCACATTCGGCAAGTTAATAATTTTTGGAACGCAATTTTTGCGATTCGGCCACTGTCAAATGTCAGAACTAGTATTTTCGAACTTATGGAGCTTTGACGTCCGAAAATAAGGGGGCAACCGATACATCGTTAAAAAATTATTTTGATCGGGCATGAATCTCGATGTAAAATGGAGTCAGAAACTTCAAAAATTAAATATGGGAGCTCCCGAACTTTGATTTCAGCGAACTTATAGTCAAACTGAGTGTCTCGTAAATACGAACCTAATGACACCAAATTCAACTCGATCCGAGCCCAAATGAGTCTAAATCGAAGACTCGAACTGCTGTTGGAAGGTTCGAATCACAATTTGAGTTACCAAACGGTCTCCGATTTTAACGAGCTTATACTCGAATCAAATGGATCAACGAGACAAATGCAACGAGCCCAAGATCACTGAATTCCAAAATCACTAAGGCCTCCAAATGCCTGACGAACGGTCCATAATCAAGGGGTTTAATATCGGCCGTCCATCCAACCACTCCCTATTTACCCTTGATCTCTCACCTATTTACGGGGCATGTCACTCCAGAAAATCTATAAATAGACCCCTCATTTCTCTTGAAAGGGGACCCAAGCAAGAAGAGAAGAGGAGAAGAGAAGGAAGAAGCTCCTCCCCGACCACCGCCAAAGCCTCGCCGGACCACCGCCGAAGCCTCGCCGGATCACCGCCGGACCACCACCTGAGGCCCTCACCTTCGCCAAAGACCCTCACCAACACCTGAGGCCTTCACCTTCACCTTCACCTGAGGCCCTCACCTTCGCCTGAAGCCCTCACCTTCGTTAGAGGCCCTCACCTTCGCCAAAGGCCCTCACTAACACCTAAGGCCTTCACCTTCACTTGAGGCCCTCATGTTTGCTTGAGGCCCTCACCTTCGTCAGAGGCGCTCACCTTCTTCAAAGGCCCTCACCTTCACCAAAGGCCCTCACCTTTGTCAGAGGCCCTCACCTTCGCTAAATGCCCTTACCTTCACTAAAGGCCCTCATCTTTGCCAGAGGCCCTCACCTTTGTTAGAGGCCCTCACCTTCGTCGGACCACCACCGAAGGCCCTCACCTCCGTCGGACCACCGCCTGACGTTGTTGCTCCGCCGAACAGCCACTTGAGACCCTGTGCTCAACCAGGACACCACCTGAGGCCCGGACTTCTGCTGGGCCACTACTTGACGCCTAGAGTTCTACCAGAGTACCACCCTACTACAATCGTCCTTTCGACCTTCGTCGCCTACTATGGTTCTTCCGACCTCCATCAACAGACAACGGTCTTTCTGACCTAGGTCTCCTGCCGACTACGGTCATTTCGACCTCCATCGCCTACTGTGGTCCTTCTGACCTCCATCAACAGACAACGATCTTTCTGACCCCGGTCTCCTGCCGACTACGGTTCTCCATCCAATTGACTATGGTTGTGCCAACAAAACAAACACATCTATTGTAACTCCTACCATGTAATGCAATCTATATGATGTACATTTGCTACATCAATCCAAGGCTTCTCCAAAGCAAGGGCCTCATTTGTAATCGACTGCAAATACTAGTGGATTTATTCAAACTAGGCCAGACCCCGTGGGTTTTACCCCTTTTCAGGGGTTTTCCACCTAAAAACTCCGGTGTCTCTTATGAACGCTACACCCTCTCACTTATCTGATTGTGTACTGGATCTTCGTACAATGCTAAGACGTTAAACTATATATTTCTCTACCGCCGCGAATATTCCAGGACACAACATATATATATATATATATGACTTAAATATTCGTGGCGGTAGAGTGATTGAATTTTTCGTCCATGTGATTCACGAATATCTAGCACATAAACAGATAATTAAAGAGAGAATGAAAAAATACCAGAAAATTCTTACATGGAAAACAAAGAGGGAAAAATAACGCGACCTTGCCCAAGTGAAACGATCACTGCAGGAAAACGTCATTTTTCGGCGGCTTTTTACACCAGAAAATGAATGAAATCCGTCCGTAATTTATATTTTAAGCAGATTTCCGACAAAAAATTTTCCAATGGTAAATCACATGTTAGAAAAAAAATGCCATCGAAAAAAATCTGCCGGAAATATTTCCGGCAAATTTTATGTCCTAGATTTCTTGAAACAAAAAATAAAATTATTATTTAGCTCATCTGTGAACTTCGTTGCAATCACCAGGCCCTCGATTCAAGCCGCCTTGCACTCCGCGGGCCCATGAACCAAGCCTATCATGCACACAACCCGTGAACTAGACCAGCTAGTGAACCGCGGGCTCGTGAACCAGCCCCGCCCAGCGAACCAAGGGCCTATGAACTTGGCCCGCAATGCACTCCACCCGTGAACCAGACCAGCCAGTGAACAGCTCAGTTATGCCCACTAGCGTGGATTGCCTTCAGCAGGGTTCAAACCCCACCCCCCATCTGCACGCGCGAAAACCTTACTGCGGTCTACCATCTGGCCAATTAAGAAAAGATGTTAAAATCGATACTTTATTTTATTTAAGTTATAACTTCTAAATATTAAAAGTAATAATTTTTTTTGAAATAAATTTTTTTTAAAGATAATGAATAGTTAATTTAATTTAATAATTAATTATTAAATTAACTTAAATTAGTTAATTTAATTTCACAATAAGTTATTAAATTATTTAAGTTAATTTAACAAAATAATTATTTATAAATATTTATTATTGTTAGTTGTTAGAAGAATTTAATTTTTGTTGGAAATTTTATCGGAAATAAATCCATCGGAAATAAATAAAAAAATTCGACTGATCGAAATTTTTCGTCGGTAATCAGATGGAATTTGTGAAAATTTTATTTTCTCAGGAAATGAGCTATTCCTGCAGTGGATTCCACTAAATTTGAGTGAATTTTAAAGGTTGACCTGCCCCTTAAGTCAGAGGTAGTGCAATTACAATTGTTTGGAGAGTTCGTCCAAAGTTCGACGATGGCCATGTGAAAGTCTGATGATAAGTAAACTATAGTTTGGTGGAGGTTGGTGGTCAGTGTCAAATTCTAGTTTGGCCATCCAGTCATGTCCAAGCCCAATTTCTGACTTCAGAAAAAGCCTTTTCTGACATTTTTGGAGTCTGTGTGATTGTTTTTCGACATTTCGGACAAAAAATTAACACTTTCGGAGCATCTGAGCCCTATGCACCTCATATCGAGACATTTTAAAATTCCAAATAGTGTCAAAAATCATCCAAAAGCTGTAACACATTTTTTCCGACTTCTAGAACTTTGATGTTTGAAAATACGGGGGCAACTAATATATTATCAACAATTTATCTTGATCTGGCAGAAATCTCGAGGGGAATTTTGAATTGGAAACTTTCATAATTAAATTTAGAACCATCTGAACTCCGATCTCAACAAACTTATGATCGAACTGAAAATCTCGAAAAGGCGAACCCAACGACATCAAATTTGACTCAATCAGCGCCCAAATGAGTCCAAATCGAAGTCCTTAAAGCGCCTCTGAAAGCTTCAAACATTAAATTGGATAACCAAAAGCTTTCCAAATGTGACATGCTTATTGTCGAGCGGATCAACGGGACGAATCAAACGAGCCTAAGGTCACCGAATTTTGATATCATTAAGACATTCAAATGCCTAGTAAATTGTCCACAATCAATGGGATCAATATCGATCGTTCATTCAAAACCACTCCCAATATATCATTGACATCCCTCCTATTTATTAGCCATGTCACATTTAAAAAACTATAAATAGTTCCATCATTCTTAACAGAAGTGGACTCAATCAAGAAAAAGAAGAAAGAGCTCTCTTGCCACTAGACTCATCCTCGACCACCGCTAGACCACTAATCATCATCTGCGAATCTCCGCCTGGCCATTGATCATTATCGAACTTCCATCTAACAGCAGACTGCTGTCTGACTTCAATCTCGCCACCAACTACTATCGGACTTATGTTCGACAACCTATTGTCGCCAGATTCCCGTCCAAACATTTTTAGTTGCTTGATTTCAATTTGACGATCAATTATTGTAATTTGATTTTTCGCAAGTTGTAGGACGAACATTCATTTGTAATCTATTCAAACATTAATAGATCAATTTTAACTAGACATGACCCCGTGGTTTTTTCCCTTCAGGATTTTCCACGTAAAAAAATTAAGGTATTTCTTATTTCTGTGTATGAGCTGGATAATCGTGCAAGGTTAAGACATGAAGTTTTTCTTACTTTACGCCCGCAAACATTCTAGCCCACAATAAGAAAGCAACAAGAAAGTTGTTTCAAACATATCCTTAGTTATTTTGGTTGCAGAAAATAGTTTTTTGTCGTAGAAATTTTTGAGAAATAATGAAAAAGGAAATGCCAATCGAAATTATAATTAT
>NW_021319178.1:16916638-16936114 GCF_001605985.2 Dendrobium catenatum
GTATCACAATATTTTCAATACAATTCAAATTTTTCTAAGCCCATCAATGTATTGCTCAAAATTGAACTGAATAAAAAAATTTGACTCATAATTTAACTCATTTGAGTCGGCCCAAATTAAAATTTTATTCAATTTTGAAGCGATCTTCTTTTACGATAACCTCTTGGATCAATTTAAGCAAAAGGCGATCGATGTCACAGTCTGATTGAATCTGGACGAGTTCGAGGTCAGATTCTTTCCAGATTTATTGGGAGAAAAATGTTCAAACAAAAGTTTAATAAGAAAGGACTAAAAATTGATCAAAATAAATTTCAAAATTTTTAAATTTTTATATAAAAATTAATAACTCAATTTATATGATATTTATCATAAAATGAATTTAGAGATTTTATAATTCAACCTAATTAAATTTTATTAGCATATTATAACCCAATATTTTTTTTTTTAGTTATATCTTATAAAAAATGAATTTATCAGAATATTCTGATCAGAAAATGATGAGAAAATATGCCAAACCCTTTAGATATATTTTGTTTCTGTACAATATTAATTATTTATATATTTCATTAATCTTAAAGCAAATTTAAGAGCTTTGATATTTATTCTGATTAAAAGTTTTAAAAGGATATTTTGAAATAATTAATTGTTGTGTTATCTTAAAACCTTTTTTCTTCTTGCTTTTTGATAGTTGTAGCGTTATTTACTTACTATAATAGCTCATTAATGCACTATCCTCAACATGATCCTACTTTTGATGTGCTATTTCATTACAATTGAAGATTTTGTTTGGGATAGCTTTCTTACTGCTTCTTAAAGCTGTCTTTAGTATAAAAATTTTATTTTATTTTTTACTAAAAAATTGCTTTATGAAATAGTATAAAAGTCATCTCAAATAAAATATAAGTCTCAAAATAAATTTAACAATTAAAAAAAAAATTCCTTGCCAATGTAACTAATTTATACTGTTCATCGATTGTCATTAATGGAATTGGGAGAAAAAAAAACAAGTTTATCACTAAAGCTTCGTTTGAGATAGCTTTCTTAATGTTTTATGAAGCAGATTTTTAGTATAAAAATTTTTAATTCAAAATATTTTTTACTAAAAAATTGCTTCATAAAACAATAAAAAATTATCTCAAACGAAGTCTAAAATTTCATGATTCAACTTCAAATGATAAATTCTCCGTGCAAGGAGGATGTTATCTTCGGCTCTTCTCGATAATAGTTTTCCCATAAGAGTTGATTTAGCCTTCGTCACCTTCTTCAATAAATAATTAGGGCACAACAAAATCTAATATTTTAAAGATGAACCTTTCTAAAAATTGTAATTTTTTTCTTCTTTCTTTTGGATATTTATTTCATTTCGAATTTATTTTGATTCCCTTCCTTCATTCCTGAAGTCCCATAAGTTTGTTGATCCTGCAGAATCTGACCCATTTTCTCATTGAGCGACGGGTACGAAAGAAATTATATTTATTTTTCGATAAAAAATACTATGTGAAAACTTTGGTTTTTCATGTTTACAAAAAATCCGGATTTAAAGATGTTAGATATCAAAGGGTGCTTCTTTTTCTTATGCTAATATATTTGTGACCGAAGTTTTATTGTTCCAATTAAATTTATAATTTATTTTAAAGCATTATAAAGTTTTAGTTATTTTGAAGCATTTAAAAAATATAAATTACTTTATTAAATAAAAAAAATTATTTATTTCAAAAAATTTAGAATATTGAAATAAATTTAGTTAAAAAATTTTAAATTATTTTATTTTAAATTTCTATTTATTTTCAAATTTTGAGAATAATGAAATGTATTAGTTAAAAAATGTAAAATTTTCATTTATTTAAAAATTCTACATTAATAAAAATTAATTTTTAGAAAATAAAAATTAACTATAAAATTTTTTGTTATGTTAAAATTTGGATTATTTAATAATTTTAAAAAGAATAAAATTTTTTCAGGACATCCTTGCCTAATTATTCTATGCCACGTGGTACACTACCGTGCAGCATGTGCACGATACTTTTTCTCATGCTGACGGCATTATCTCCCGCCTGCTATAATAATAAACCCATGAGATGCAATTTCGACAACAAAGCAATCGAGTTGCAAGGAGCAGGCGGCAAGGGAAGTGAGTGGCGATCATGGCGGCGAAAGCAATCAAGGTAGTGGCTATAAGCGGCTCTCTCCGCAAAGCCTCCTTCAACAGCGGACTCATCCGAAGCGGTATCTCTCTAATTTTCCACTTTCCCTTTCTTTTCTGCCGCTTCCCCAATTCCTATTCTTCTTCTGCTTCTTTTTTCTTTCTTTCGTTTTGAATTTCTTAATCAGTGAATCTATTTGTTCTATCGCGAAGCTGTGGAACTCTCCAGGGAGTCTATTGACGGGATAGAGATCGAGCACGTGGACATCTCCGAGCTTCCCTTGCTCAATACTGATCTTGAGGTTAACGGAACTTACCCTCCCGTCATCGAGGCTTTCCGCAGAAAAATAGTTGAAGCTGATGCTTTCCTGTTCGCTTCACCGGAGAACAATTACTCCGTCGCTGGTAAGAATCGGCATTTTTCCCCTTTTAATTTTCCCATTAAGTATTATTATTCTAATTAATGCATATTCTTTGACGGATAAGTAGGTTTTGTGAAGGTTATTGGATGGAGGGTTTTGTTTTAGGAATAAAATGGGTTGGAAAATGTTGCGGGCTAGAATATATGCGGCGATAGAACTAGAATTTTACGCCTCATTGTTGTGCAGATATCCAACACATAAATAGAGAATTTAAAAATACAAAATTTTTATGTGGAAAATCATTGAAAAGGAAAAAATTAGGTAGTCACGCCAAGTTAAAATAATTTTACTTCATCAAAAAATTATCTTGATCGGCACAAATCTCGATGTAAAATTAAGTTGGAAACTTTCGAAATTAAAATTGGAACCATCCAAACTCCGATTTCAGTTAACTTACGATCAAACTGAACATCTCGAGAGTACGAACCCAACGACGCAAAATCCAACTCAATCCGAGCCCAATTGGGTCCAAATAAGCGTTGTTGGAAGATTCGAATCATAATTTGGATTACCAAACCGTTTCCAAACATAACATGCTTATAGTCGAATTTACCGGCGGACGTTCCGACGGAGTGTCCGACGGAAATAAGATCCGTCGTAATGTGCGACGGAAATAAGTCGTTGAGTTTAAATAAGCCGGCGGAAGTTTCGTCGGTACTGTTCGCCGGTATGTTTCCGCCGTAACGTGCGACGGAATCGGTTCAGAGCTCGTTTTACCTACGCATTTTACTGGCGCATGGGACGCCTGAAGATGTCCGTCGTATTATGCGCCGGCAAATGCGTCGTAAGTTTTCCGTCGCAAGATTTAGGAATATTCCGCCGTTAACTGCGCCGTTCGTACCGGCGCAAAAATTTTCGCCGGAAAATCCGACGGTAATCGCGTGTTTTCCCGTAGTGGAATCGAGCGGCATGACGAGATGAATCCAACAAGCCCAAGACACCAAATTCTGACATCACTAAGACACTCAAATGTCCATCAAACGGTCCATGATCAAGGGATTCAACATCGGCCGTTCATCCAACCACTCCCCATTTGTCCTTGATATCTCACATATTTACAGGCCATGCCACTTTAAAAATATATAAATAGAGCTCCATGTTCTCTTGAAAAGGGACCCCAATCCAAAGAATTCAAGACAGAGATCAGAGATAGCTCTTGCCTTCTTGCTCCTCCTCGACCACCGCCTAACGTCGTTGCTCCACCGGACCACCGCCTGAGGGCCTGAACTCCTCCGGAGCACCACCTAAGGGTCTGAACTCCGTCGGAACACCACCTGAGGGCCTGAACTCCACCGGACCACCACCTGAGGGCATGAACTCCGTCGGACCACCACCTGAAGGCCTCAGCTTCGCCGGACCACCACCTGAAGGTCTGATCTTCGCCGGACCACCACCTGAAGGCCTGAGTTCCGTTAGACCATCAACTAACGCCAGATTTCCGGCAAGTCTCTGTCGGACTATCAACTGACGCTCGAACTTCCAAGTGACGCAATATTTGACACTAGACTTCAATCATATAGTTGACATTTGTAATCTGATCACCCTCAAGGACAAGTCAGCCCACTATACTCAACTCAAATTCTAGTGGAGTCTTTTCAACTGGGCTAGGCCCCGTGATTTTTTCCTTTTCGGGATTTTTCATGTAAAAAATATTGTGTTTTCTCTGTGTGAGCTGGATATCCGTATAATGCTTAGATGTAGAATTAAAACTCCATCGCTGCGTATATTTTAGCCCGCAACAGTTTGGCGCTGTCTGTGGGAAGCTTCAATCCCACTATCTTAAGCACTCATCTAATGGCCAACAGGCATAACCATCACATCTTGGGAGCCTCACGCTTCAATTCACATCAATTTAGGAATCCTTACATGAAAACTAGGGATGCCAGACATCTGCTTCTTTTCACCCTGGGGGTGAAACCCTACTGGGGAAGAAACATCAGGACCTTCCCTGGAAGATTGTATCAGAAAGATTGAGGAGTCTCAGAACGAGATCCTTCAACTCTTGCGATAGACTCGAGGACCGACACTAGCACCCCAAGAAGATATCCCTCTCCCTCGAGATCCACCAAGACTCGAAGATGTTCAACCTGAACATCTTCATGTCGAGATTTCCCTTCCGTCGCCAAGGATGCGCCCTCCGACACATATAGAAAATGAGCTTGCTGACACAGCAAGCTCTACCCATCCTTTGTGCGCAGGCCGCCAACCTCATATTCCTCCGGACGTCCCCGAAGACTTAACCCAACAACACATTGCTGAATTCCCCCGTAATGCCCTACAACATGAATTACGAAGATGATAGGAAATACTTGATTTCAAGTATTTCCTAACCACTTTCGACGCAAGAAACAGTGAGAACCTGCTGTCCATAGCAGGAATTGGCACAAAAAAGTGGGAAAAAAATAGCAAATCTGAGAGAAATAGTGGAGAAAAAGCTTGTATTTTACTAGTAGATGCAAGGAAAATAACAAAGATACAAGGATCCTTTATTCAAGAGGAGGATCGCACTCTCCCAATCTCTAGAATTCGATCTAGAGCCTAGCCACCAAAGAAGAACAAGAAAAACTTCAAGCAAATTCAACATAACCCTAATCTATCCTTTTCTCCATACTTAAAGCATACAATTCAAAAATAACATAAAAGGACCTAATTGCCCTTGCTTCCACTCCTTTTGGCTCCAAGATTCAATTTGAAAAGCAAGTGGACCCCACCCGATTGCCTCCTTGCGGTTCCGGCTCCCTGTTGTTTCCGCCCGCCTTCTTCTCCCGTAAATGAACACAGCCGGCCCAATGGTTGGGCCGGCTGGACCGGTCCTCTCTGGACCGGTCTAACAGAAGACTAGTTCGAGAGTAGTTCTCCACAGGAGATATAAGACAATCTCTTTGTCAACGGGACTTCCAGGAGTAGTCACCCCTTCTTAAAGCGGCTTTTTAGTACAAATTTTTTTATTTTTGTACTAAAAAGCTGCTTTAAGAAGCAGAAAAAAAGCCGTCCCAAACGAAGCCTTATTTGAATTGAATCAAATCAGTCATGTGTTCAGTGCTTTTGGACTGCCTTTAGATCTGTTGTGTAAAAATTATTACTTGATCTAATAGGGAGTTTTAGGATCCCAATACATAATAAGACTAACTTGCACAAGGATTACTAGAGCAAGTGGACTAATTTTTCATTTTTGCACTATGACTGACTGTCACTAGTAATGTCATGTATTTGCTACTGCAAAATCATGATATTTTCCACAACAAATAGATTTTTTTGCAATAAACACCTCTTGCTTCTCCCAAATGTAAATTTTTTCATCAACGGTTTATCATTTTCTGAAGTTGAGTTAGGCTGTTTGAATCTAAATGGGCTGCTTGTACCTCTTTCCTTGATCTAGTGCTACATCATCTTAATTAGTCATCTGAACATTTTTGGTTATTTTTTTATACCTTAGTCTCCTATTAAGATTCTTGAGGAAAGAGCATTTACTATTGTTGTTTAGCTCTGTTCCTTCACTTTTTCCTTGATGAAAGGAATTCTGCTTTTGCGTTTTGCTACAAAGCTCTTTAAAATGCCAAGATCCTTATCATGTCCTAGTGGTTAAGTAGTAGACTTGTAACTTTCAATTCAATAGTTTGAGAGAATAGCTTAGACTTCGATTGGAACAGCTTTCTTACTAATTTTTAAAACAAATTTTTAGTATAAAAATTTTTAAATTAGATTTTTCTATACTAAAATTTGCTTCAGAAAGCAAAAAGAAAGCTATCACAAATAAAACCTTATTCACGAGGACTTAGGTTATGGATATGATAGTTTTATTATTGTTTTATAAAGCTGCTATAGAGAAAGTAATATTTTATTGTTGTAGAACTTTCTCATACAAATGTTTTTTGAAAGCACAAAAAAAACAGTAGTCAAACATAAATTATGATTATAATCTAAATAACAAAGCAGTAAGAAAGCTGTCACAAACGAAGTCTTAGAAGAATGCAATTGATCGGACATATATTATATTTTTGAATTTCCCTCTTACTGCAGCTCCTTTGAAGAACGCAATTGATTGGGCATCAAGGCCCCCAAATGTCTGGGCAGGCAAGACTGCAGCCGTTGTGAGTTCAGGAGGAGGTTTTGGAGGTGGCAGATCCCAATACCATCTTCGACAGATTGGGGTTTTCGTGGACCTCCACTTCATCAACAAGCCTGAATTATTTGTTGCGGCGTTTCTGCCTCCTCAGAAGTTTGATCAAAATGGAAATCTCATTGATCTGGAAATCAGAGAGAAGCTTAAGCAAGTTCTGTTATCCCTTCAGGCATTTACCCTCAGGCTCCAGAAGTAATGCCACTCACTTGTCTTTATTTATTCATGAAATATGTTGCCTTTTCTGCTTGTAAGTTTCAATGAAGCATAAAACTATGCAGGATACTATTAGTGCCAAATAAGGCTTCAGCTTATGAGGTTATTAAGGGAAAGAGTAATGTGGAAGGAATTTGAAATTTATTTTTCTTATTGCATTCCTTCACTTTATTTTAGAGAATTGCTTAAAAAGATGCATGGTGTTTTTCAAGATTCAATGATGCAGGACTTAAATGTTTAAGTGATGTTGAAAAAGAATCTTGCACAATTTAATTTAGAGAGCTTTATTAACTAAAACATTTGTAGTAATTAAATGATGAAATAAAACAATAAAGAGATGGGACTAGCTTAGGCCAAGTCACACGACTAGAGGTTAGGATCACAAAATAGTCAATGATTCAAAGTAGGTGTCCACGTACATATAGCTATACCCAACAACAATGTTAAATTTTATCAGTATTCTTGAGATGATGGCGATTTCTGATGCTGATCGTCGGTGGCAATGATAGTTGTCGGTGACAATAGCTGATAGTGGTTGTCGGTGGCGATGGTTGGAAAATATAAAAGAGCTCTTTGTAGTTCTCTTTATTCTTCCTTCTCTCCTCATATAGGAAATGCACTTTATTTATAGGTTTTTTTGAATGAGAATTTTGGTAATTTGAACCAAAATAAAAAAATACTCTATTGTACGGTCCATATTAATTCTCTTGATCATAAAATATTCTTTAAGCATTGAAGTGCCTTAATGATGTCATAATTGAGTGATCTTGGGCTCGTTGGATTTGTCTCATCAAGCTGCTCGATTTGACTATAAGTATGTCTATTTTGGAGATCATTTGGCCATCCAATTAATGTTTGAAGTTTCCATTCATGCTTCAAGTGTTTGATTTGGGTTCATTCTGGCTCGGATTTGACAATCTTTGGCATTGTTAGGTTCATCTCAGAAAGTCATTCAGTTTTACTCTAAATTGAAGTTCTTATTGAATTGAATTTCAGAAGTTTCCAATTCCAACTTTGTCTTGATATTCATGACAAATCATGCAATTTTTTAGCAGATATATCAGGTATAACTATTTTGATCATTCAATAAAATCATTTCTTAAAAAACAAATAAAACAGACTAAAATAAGTCATGTTTTTGGAAAGTTTATGGAACAAATTGGAGAAAAAGAAGTGATGCAAGGTTTCTTCATTATATTTTTTATTTTTTTAAATATGAATGAGTTTTGGGATCAAATTAGAGAATAAAAACATGTGAACTTTTCCTATTTTTTTTATTATCTTATATGAGTAGATTTGTGACTAAATTTGGAGAAAAAATATACAGTAAAATAAATATACTCTAAAAAGATATCATTTTAATCATTTTCTCTTTTGTTGAAGGTTTACATAAATGATACTTGGACTTATTAATGCCTTCTCATGGCATAATGGTTAAAAATGGTTAATGAGATGTCAATATGTTTTTGGCTAATCACCAAGATCTATGCAATTGGAATATTCACTACAGGAAAACAGCTTATTTCCGGCGGAACTAAATTCATCACCAATTCCGGCGGCGTTTCCCGCGGATTACCGACGAAACATTTTCCGACAGATTTTTCGGCAGATTTCCGGAAATTTTTGATTGGTTTTCAGACATAATATTTCCGACGGAATTTTCGACGGAATTCTGAAAAAAAAGAGACTATAATAAATATTTATAATTTATTATTTTATTAAATTAAGTTAAATAATTAAGAACTTATTATCAAAAAAATATTTTAATTAGATTTTATTAAATTAAATTAATTAAATAATAATTAATACTTAAGTATTAAATTAAATATTATTAAACTAATAATTAGTTATCAAAGTAAATTAATTAGGGTTGTTAAAATAAATTTATAAAATTAGATTACATTAATTAATTTGATTAAACAGGTAACGGCTTTTGTTTAAATTTGAATAAGCGGCATAGTGGTTGGGGCCTCTTTGAAGGTTTGGCGAGGGTTCGAATCCCGCCTAAGGCAGGTCGTGTTGCGCGGGTCCGCTAGCCACGGGCGGTGCAGTCATTTCTGTCGTGGGCGGGTTTCTGGAGCGTCTTCGATTTGGCTGGGCTGGTGCAGCCCGTGAGAGAGTTGCTCTGGCTTGCCGGATGGCTGATCCGATAGTTCTTTTTTTACCTTTTTTCATTTTTTAAATTCCGGCGCAAAATAGTCCGCCGGAAATTGTACCGGCAGAATTATTCCGCCGGAAATATTTCCGGCGGCTTATTTTACTCCGGAGCTGCTTTTCCGACGCGCGTTTTACCATCAGAAAAAAATCCGTCGGAAATTCGCTGGAAATGCTAATTTCCGACGGATTTTGGCCGCCGGTAAGACACGAATTTCCTGTAGTGATTTTGATTGGACTTGGAGGGTTATTGAAGTTAACTTCTATTAGATAGAAAGAAAAAAAATTCCTATAGCATATTCTTTCATAATATGATAACATTTTTCAAAAGGGAGAATAAAAGACAATTGGTATTAGGGTTTGGGAGTCCAATTTATTAGACACATGTAAACTTTTTAGATAGGATCCCAAATTAGTAGCACAAAAGAATAATAATTATATATTAGGTCTAACAATCAATAAATTTTTAAAAATGTCTATTATAATCAAACATGATTGCTAGTTGCAAATTCAATTACAAATAAATAATATTCTTATAATGGTTTTAAGAAATTATCAATATGCATTCATTAGTTCTTGTGGAGGCTTACATGTGCAATTTAAAGAGGTGTTATATACATGGTCATATGATAGGTAATTGATGGATAATTATAAGGACTTGTATGGGTTAGTGGTTAATGTTAGTTCTACTATTTGTAAGAATAAAATGGGTTAAATTTGGGTTGATAATGAACTAAATGGGTCTTGCATCTCTATGTTGAGATTCTTCTTTTCCCCCTTTTCAATCCTCTAATTTCTAGAGTTTTTAAGAAGCTCAAATAATTATTTATCTCCTAACCCTTCATAGTTCTACCAATTAATGCTTCGTTGAACTCTTATTGGTAAGTGCCCTCTTAAAATGAATAAGAAAACTTCTAATTCATCTTTGTTTATCCATAGTCGATGGCATACACAGTTTTATCTATAACCATCTCTTATCAAATCAAACTCTATTAATATACCTTGATAACACAATGGCATTGATGACTCCATGACTTAGGCTTTGTTTGGAACAACTTTTTCATTACTTTTTAAAA
The DNA here is from genome assembly GCF_001605985.2 of Dendrobium catenatum. NCBI lineage: Eukaryota > Viridiplantae > Streptophyta > Magnoliopsida > Asparagales > Orchidaceae > Dendrobium > Dendrobium catenatum. Next base: position 16,926,770 of record NW_021319178.1, read on the forward strand.
CAACGTTCTAGCACAAAAAAAAAAAAAAAAAACAATTTAAGAAAATTTTTAACTAAAAAGCTATTTTAGAAAGTATTAAGAGAGTTGTCACAAACAAAATCTTATACAAGCTCGACTTATTTATCTTGGATCCATCTATTGCCTGACTTCATATGCAAGTACAGAAATTCACAAAACCTTCAAGCTCCAACCACTTTGTGAAGCATTGGACCCTTAAAAATAGTAAACACCTACTCTAATTGACAAACCAACAATGCACACTTCAACCTCTAATCAAATAATAAATTTATCTCACTTGCAATTTAGGTGCATTATATTTCAAGCATACCAAAGGAAAAATCCAATCACATTAGAATAATTGCAGGAACTAACTATATAGGTGGAGGACTAATTGATACCTCAATTTTTGCTTGTGAATCGTCAGAAGAAATGGGCTCCCATCTCCTATAATTTCATCAATATTGATACCTACATTTCATAGCCTGCAGATCATGTATGTGTATCTTATTTGAATTTATCTCGTTATTTGTGGAGATTTATTTTGTTGACCTCGAGAGTAAGATCACTTTTCAAGTGGTGTATAATGGTAGATAATTGATCCATAAATAATTACAAGAGGTTATAATAGGTAGAGTGAGTTCCATTAGAATTGATAAGTAACAAAATAAGGCTTGTAATATATATTTACTTCATTTTAGAGAGTACTAAGGCATGGAATGAAATGAATTAATCCTCTTTAGCTGAGATATTTTTTCTATGCCCTTCTAAATCCACAATTTTCTCTCTCAGTTGTCCACATATCACAGAGCTTTATTATTAAGTTTATCTACATGTCAATCAATTTTTTTGAAACTCATGAAAGCTTCCACTCATCTTTGAAAGTTTCCATTATTAGGGCTGCAAGCGAACCAAACGTTCGACGAGCTATTCATTGTTCGGTTCGACTAAAGCTCGTTTGTGATCGTTTAATTAACTAAACAAACAAACTTGAACAATATTTTAGATACTCGATTCTTAAATAAACAAACTTGAACACTGCCTTTGTTACATAGACAATTGCTTTTATTATAAATGTATTTGTTCATAGATATGTTTATGAACGTGTTTGTTTGATAGTTAAAAAAAAATCGTTAGATATGTTCGCGAACATGCTCGATGTAATTGTTTGTTAGGAAACTCGATAAAGCTTGTTTGTTAATTAAGTTCACAAACACTAAAAGTATAGCTCGTTTATGACTCATTCATGTTTGTTTGTTTAAAGCTCGATAATTAAGCACTAAACGAACGAACATGAACCGAACATTAATACTTATTAATTTAAATGAACCAAACATGAACACAAACAATAAAGCTCGAACAAACATGAACCAAACTTGAACAACCTAATATTAAATGAACACAAACATGAACACTCACATACTCAGCTCGGGTTGGTTCGTTTGCAGCCTTATCCATTATGATTATATTCCTTCTTAAGCTCAAGCAAATAATATTTAGAGAAACACATAAGGGTGCTCACAAGATCAAAAGTCAGATGTTTTCACCTGCAAAAAGACAGATTTTATAGGCTAGTTTTCCTATCCTGCAAAATCATTATCATCATAATCATGCATCTTATCCTAATTAATTCAAACTAGTTTTATAAACCTTCATTCTCCATAAGTGCTACATGAGTCTTAATTTTATTCATATTATTTTTGATGTACTATTTTTAAATTATATATCTTCAATAAATATTACTTTTATTATCTTTGTAATATATAATCATTTTATTTAAAAAAAAATTCCTAGGTTTACAACACTGTGCAATCTCCACAGTTGCCACATGATCTCTGTCATTAGACCTTCATTGCCCAATGATTATTGTCCGACTTCCATTGTGCAATGACTATCATTGGACGACCATCACCATGATTGGACCATCAGTGTCAACCTCAGCCACTCAACCATTGTCATCCGACGATTCCAGCTTGCAACTTGACCATTATTATCGGATCACTGTCATTGTCGAACTACCACCGTCACTAGATCACTTGCATCAGACTGCCATTGCTTGATCAGCACCTTCAGAGCACTATAGTCGCTAGACCACTGCCGTGAAACAATCGCTACCCAACCAACATGCTTGGATTGACACATCCTACCACCATCGTTAGACCATCATTGTCATTGGAGAATCACCATTAGACCTTTGCCATCTTCTCACCAGCACTACTAAACAACCATTACTTGTACACAACCATTCAAACTAGCTATCAACTCCATGATGGATAATTAAAAAGCGAATGAACATGCAAAGCATACATAATTAACTTGATTTGAATAATCGGAAACCTCTCGCAACTTCTAGTCACCTATCTTTGAAATATTCCAAATTTTTTAAGAGGACCATATTGTCACCATTGCTTTCTGTTGTTTAAATTTTTTTTCCTTTTTTTTTTCTTAGAAATTGTGATTCTTAATGGAAAATTGCAAATTTTGATGGCAAATATATTTGATGGTTGACTCTTATCTATAGTTATTAATTTTGATTAAGGGGATGTTTTGGTTTAAAGTAAAAAGGGTGTAATGTATTTCAAATCCAGGGATTTGGAGAAAATTTGTGTTTACTTTGAAGTAAATCAAATGCAATTTAAAGTTTTGGTATATTTGAAATTCACCTTCTAGTTGCTTTTTAGTGTATTTGGAATTCCTTTGATTTAAGAAATTTTCAAATATATTGGAACTTCATTGCCTACCGTCGCTCGCCACCCACCGCCATCGCCAGCCACCAGCATCGCTGGCCTCCGCCCGCCAAATCAGCCGCCAGGTGCCACCATTGTCTGTCACCATCACTGATCACCCCATCTTTGAACTTTACACTGCATTTATTTCACTTCAAGTCAAATAAAATATATTAATTCATGGTATTTGTTTTAAACTAATCAAACAAGTATAAAGTATTTCAAATATGATATATTCTTTTTTCAGCCAATCAAATGGCCTTAAATGATTTTTAATTGGCCCCTTTAAAAATAAAAAAAGTTCAATTCAAGTACATTAAATGAAGGCCCATTTTAATGTTAAAAAGCTATAGATTGTATGGGCCCAATTGTTAGATTTTAGCGTTGGGCCGAGTCCTCCATTTTATCTGTCAAGCAAGATATCTGACTCTTCACCGCACGTGTAGCGAGGTCGCCCAGCATACCATGCACTCACGTTTTTTTTTTTTTTTTTTTTTTTGAACAATAAAAATCAAAATAATTTTGTAAAATTTGCAAATAGAGCAAGAAAAGCTATAATAAGTCGGTCATGAAATCATTTACAAATAAAAATAACAGTTAATATGAATTTTTTTTAACTCAACAACAACAACAACATCAAATCTTTATCTCATTATATGAGTTTAATTACACGAATTCTTTTTCTCTATCGTGACCTATTAAAAGTCAAATTACCTTTTAAATCTAATAAAAAAGGAGCATTTCCGAAACTTTCTAGCAAAATCTTTTAAGTCTACCTCTATGAATTTTAACATAGATCGGATCTAATATGTCTACTCTTGTAACCGAGTTATCGGAAGACTGACGTTTTATATGACCAAACCATCTAAGTTGACTATCTCCAATATTATCTACCATTGGAGCTACCTCAACATTTTCATGTAAATACTCGTTTGGCATTCTGTCTCTAAGTGTAAAGCCACTCATCCACCTAAGTATTCTTATCTATGTAACAGTTAATTTTATGTTTCTCTTTTAATGTTCAACATTTTGTGCCATAAATCATTGCATGTCTCACCACCATCTTACAAAAATTTCTCTTAAGTTTGAGATGTACTTTTATATCACATAATGGGTCTGATGCATTCCTCCATTTCAATCATCCAACTTTTTTTTTTTAACCTTCCAACTTGAATATGGCATGTTTTTGAAAAAAAAAACTTGATATGAAAATTTAACTTAAAAGCATGATATAGAACAGACTTGAAATTGTGACAATTAGGGAATTTATCATTTAAATTTCATCTTATTATTTAAACAGGCAACATTGAAAGTCATTGTTGATTATTATGTTAGTCACTTTAGCAGTGATTTTCTGCATAAATAGTTATTGAGGATTTTACTATTAGAGGACAGGAATAGAGTAATAGAAAAATATTTCTCATATTACTATGTTAGTAAGAATTCTAATGGATAATTTTAGTTTTTCTTACAAATCCTCAACTTTTATGTTGCACTAACTATCAAAGAACAAATTTCTACATGCATGAAGAGAATATGTTCAAACAAGATTTTGAAGTTTTGCATATTAATGAAAAGAAAATAATAATAATAATAAAATGGTGTTTAATACTTCAAAGAGTAGAGAAGAATTTCTATTTTAAGATGGTAAAATCTTGATATGGTATTATGTTGTATTGACAACTTATTAGTGACCAACCAAGGTTTTGTATTGGTTGATGCCCTATCTAGCTTATTGTAGCTTTAGATTAATGCTCTCAAAAAGTATTTAGTGCATTAAGTGAGTTTAGAAATAACTAGATTACTTGGAAAAAGCTGATTGAACTAGAACCAAGATGAACCATCCATTCTCCTTTTGTCACATGAGACTTTAAAGAGGTTGCAAGTCATGTTATCTTCTCGAGCTAAGGCCATGAGCTATCGTCGTTAACGGCAGGACCTAAGAGTAAATCAAATCTAATCTAGGAGGATATCTTAATTATTGCTACCTTACAATCATTATTGAGCAATTTGCTTCAAAAGATTAATTTTTTTCTAAGCAATTTTCCCTCCTATAAATATTGAAATTCTCCTAAGTTAAGAAATCATCTTGACCTTTTAAGGGAATGATAAGATAACACTCAAGCATTAATTATCATGACATTTCAACTTTATAGCAATATTTCTCAGAAAAAATCACCCACAAATCTCTTGAGACTGCTCTTAGGAATTCTCCCTCTTGAATCCTCTAGGCATAATGTCATATAATATAATCTTAATCACCAACTTTATACATTGAATGCATAAAAACATACAAATTTAATGAAGACATTACATAAAAAATATGAACCACATAAACATTATAATTAGCACATTAATTCAAACTTATTTTTATGAGTAATGACCCTTAGCGTTTGATCGTCACTAACTACCAATAAATCTTCAATTCCCTTTTCGGATAAGCACTATTGCAAATAATTAATGTTAGTTAGATCTATTGGTAGGTGCAAATAACACAATCATCAGGCATTATATAACAATAAAATATTTTATAAAATCATAATCCTTTGCATACAAAGAAGGAAGAGGAGAGTTTTCAATATTCCCATAGATACAATCCTACATTATCTTATTTTATTTAGTAGTGAAAACTTTTTCTAGGCTCACTGCATAGTGAATATTGGTCATAGTACTGAACCATTTAAGTCTATATCTTCATATTTTCCTTATGTTATTGCTCTACATCTTCATAGAATATCCAAATATGGTTCCTTCTCAATCTATGAATTATTTGAATTGCCTAAATTCTTCTAATCTAAAATAAGAGTGAAATTTTATCGTTCACATCTTTGGAAAGCCTATTGAAATTTCAATTATGTTTAAGAAGAAAATAAATAATAATCTATGACAATCACAACAATAACAATATTCAAATTGCTTCTCATGTTCAAATTGGCATTACTTTAATTACTTAAGAGCAATTAGTGCTCAACTTGAAGATATCCATCAACAACTGACTTTAAATTAACTTCCAAAATTGAGGAAATCAATGTTGTGCTAAATTATCCACTTTCTCTTGTTGTTAAACCACCATCGTATCATTAAAAATATAGGGCTATAATCATCAAAGGTACTCCAACTTTACTTGCTCATTTTAGTAGTATAATTCATATCTATTTTTGTACTTCTAATATCATAGAGAGCTTATCCCTCTAAAGTTGAAGTCCCCTCTACTTGAGATGTATAATGAGCTTATTGATTCCATAGTCCACCTATATGTATTTAAGAATATCCTATTTTTATGCAATATTTAAGATGCCATATAAAATTTTCACCATCACTTTTATTAAAGTCTTTACATGAGAAGATATAATATGTTACTATTCTCAAGGATATATATATATTCATTTAAGAACTTTTTAAAATTATTTTTAGCATAATTATCTAGATCAAAGGGCTCTTAAAGACATCTCAACCACTATTTTAAATGATGTAACATAAAGGGGCTAGATTCTTGGTAATGAGAAGCACTTAAACAACATTGATTTTATTCCTTTGACTAAATTTGATAAATTTCAAATTCTCATTGGAACAAAAATCATGCTAGGATTATGAACGAATTAATAAGAAAATTTTCTTAAGTACATCAATGTTGAAGAATGTATACAAGAGTATGGATACTCTTTAACATAATTATCATCTTAATTTTTCATGAAGGTGAAGAATAGCCATAACACCTAATATGCGTTGAGAGAGCTGATATGTAGTAGGACTTAGAGATAACATCTAATGATGGGTTGATCATTAGCAATAGGTGGTAGAACCCTGGTTGTCAAATGCTTGTTGATTGAAAATATTAATGAATCTTTAATGGATATGGGAACACTTGGTGGTTATTTCGTGGGTTTAGAAGAAATATGAAGTCCAAAATTCGGTAAGATTCTTGAGTGTTCTCTCTTTAAATTGTGGAAAGATATAAATGATTAAAATTTATTCAGCGATTTTGAAAGGGATAATTTAATTATTATTTTAAACTACATCAAAAAATTCCTCTGTCTCTTCAATAATAAACATGCCATATTACTCCCTCTACTTACCTGAAATTAGAGCACATCATTCTAATTATAAATTTAATTATCAACTCTTCTGCAACAAAATTTTAGGCATAGCTCATATTTTACTTTCACCAATAGGTGACAATGACTGGGTGCACTGTTAGCAAGTTTTTTTTAACGTGATGAGAGTAAATCAACACAATTGACATTTAATAAATTAGATGTTTGGAAACCAAAATACTTCTAATAAAATGTGAGAATTAAACTTAGGGCTAAAAAGAAAATATTGATGGAACTTTATCATTTTCATGGACAAATGTTAATTTGAAGGGTAATCAATGTAGAAAATGAATTGAGATTTCATCAAATATAGAGGTTACAATAGCTTTCATAAGTTTAGATCTTTAAATTTTCTTCTTTTATAGTGGACAAATTTGAGCACCTCATCAAGAATTGTTGGGATGCAGAATATGTTTAAGATAAAAGCTTTTTTAATATTATTTCAGTTGGCCCAATGGCTAGCCTGTCCAATCATTGTTGACAAAAGAAATCATGTATAAAATGTTCCATTCAGGAAGAAGGGTGATCAATTAGAAATTTTGTATTTCTTAGCACTTAAATGAACTAATTTTAATTACTCAAAATTCAAAGCTAATTTGATTCCCCAAACAGTTTCTAAAAGATTTTGGGGTTGTTCGGTTTGAAATAAAAGAGGTTTATTTCATTTCAAATATAAGGGTTTGAAGAATATTAGTGTTTGGTTTGACGTATGTCAAATGCAGTGTAAAGTTTTGTTATATTTGGAATTGACCATCTACTTTATTTTTAATGTATTTAAAATTTCTCCTATTTGGGTGATTTTAAAATACATTGGAGCTTCATTACTTGTCTCCATCGTCAGCCACCGCCGCCGCTGATCGCCACAACTATAGTCAATTTCACTGCCATTGCCAGCCACTATTGCTAGCTACCACCACTCCCTGTCACTACCACTGATCACCATATCTTTGAACTTTACATTGCATTTATTTTACTTCAAGTCAAACCAAAAAAAAAAATCCCGCATTTATTTTACACTAATACAAACAATTAGAAAGTATTTCAAATACATTGTATTTCTTTTTCAGCCAACTAAATTGCCCCTTAATTATACTTATGAGCACATTTTAAGATCATTTAGAAATTGATAATTTTAATATTATTAAATTCACTCATTAAAACACATCATCTCAATCATATATTTACATAAATCAAAATCCAAACAACTAAAATAAATCCTAAAACTTTCCAATGCAATTTTGTGATTTCTAATTCCATAAAAATTGCATGACAATCTGTTTTATGAGGGAGAGCCATACCTACCACTAAAAGAATTTATAGATTAAGGCTTCATTTGGGATAGCTTTCTCACCCCCTTCTTAAAACAGCTTTATAATACATAAATTCTAAACATCACACAGCATGAACAACATGAATGATAGAAAATAACCTCAGCTAGTAAAGAGAGACATATTTAAGAGTTTTTTTTACATTTTTTTATAATTTTTAACATTTTTTTATAATTTTTTGTGGTGGAGAAGTACTTTTAGCAATCAGAATAGTCAAATTGCTTTCCACACAAATACTTCACAATCGATTTTATAAAACGCTAAAGCTATCCCAAACATCCCCTTATGCCTCCCCATAGAAATCTGACTGAACATGAAAATTATTGCTAGCTCTTCTTCTAATTCCCCATAAAACTACTCAGATAGCTCCTAACAGAACAGAAAACGCCAACATCATCATTAAGAACTAATTAATCACCCACAACACAGCAATTATTCCTATTCAATTCAGAATATTTACAAGACATGCTGATTGCTTCAGCTTGTTGGGAAATGTGGAGAGCTTTTTAATAACCTAGCTAAGAATATATATGAGAAAATTTTGATCAAAATAGAATTTCAAATTCTTTAATTTATTTTCAGATGAATATAATATATGAATAATTATAAATTATTATATTACACTCATCTTTAATATATTTAGAATTTTGAAAATTCATTCTGATCAAATTTTAATTAGGAAATTATATTATAATTTCTAATCAAAATTTTGATCAGATAGACCTCAAAACTCTTAAATCCGTTGCATTTGCTTCAAATGAGATTTAAGAGTGTTGAGGGCTAGAAATTACGCGGCGATAGAGATTTGATTCTACGTCTTAGCGTTGTAGGTATAACTAGCACACACAGAGAACACAAGATTTTTTACGTGGAAAACCCTAAAAAGGGAAAAAACCACGAGGCCTAGCCCAGTTGAAAATGGTTCCACTAGATTTTGAGTTGGTTACAAAGGACTGAATCACCTCCAGGGGTGAACAGATTACAATCAATTACTTAAGTAAGATGCCGAGTCCTCAGCAGGATGTAGGGACTGAATGTCGAGCCCTAAATAGGATGTCGGGTCTTCAGCAGGATGTAGGAACTTTGGCAGGAAGTAAGGAATGAATGTCGGGCCTTGAACAAGACGTCGGGTCTTCAGCAGGATGTAGGAACTTTGGCAGGAAGTAAGGACTGAATGTCGGGCCTTGAACAAGACGTCGG
>NW_021319178.1:16939849-16947263 GCF_001605985.2 Dendrobium catenatum
CAATTAATAATATTTATAAAATTTTAAAATATATAATAAAATTTTATACATATAAATATCATTTAAGAATAATATAAAATTATAAATATAAATATCATTTAAAAATAATATATTTATATTTTTATAATTAAATATATTTATAAAAATAATATTTAAAATAATATATAAATTTATAATAATAAAATTTTATATTATAATTCATATAATATATGTTATATCAAATTTATAATACATATTGCCCAAATTTGTAGCTCAACTAAGCCAAAATTTGAAGCCCAACTAGCCCAAATAATCCCAAATTCACATTCTAAATTATTCATGCAACTTTTTTAGTTCCACATCATAGGAGGAGTTTGAGGATGTTATTTTGAACCCTTTATAAAATGTGAAGTACACTCTTCTTGCTAAATAAATTATGTGAGTTATTTAAGATAACTTGTATATAATATGGTGATATTAATCATCATATTTAATAAAAGTTTTTTAAAATGTAATTAAAAGACTATAATAAACTAAAATATATTATTTAAAATTTAATTAAAATAATTTTTTTTTAAACCATCAGTTCAATCCGATTTTATTCGATCTAGTGCAGAGCTAGTTCTGTAAGCTGGATTGGACTGGCCACCAGACTTGCTCATGGTTGAACCGGTCGGTCCAGTCCAATTTTCAAAACATTGAGTGAAATAAATCATATATTTTTGTGACATTAGGGGTTTCAATTAATACCCAAATTTTATTTAATAAGTAGGTTAAATTTGAGTATGGAGTTTTAACCTAGTTAATTGGCAGGTCAGATTTGGGTTGATGGGTGAATTTGAAAATAACTCATTTAATATTTTTTTCCTTAAATTCATTTGTTTGTTAATATGCTCTTTTTATTTTTTATCAATCAATCTAAAATCTATAGTTTATATGTTATACAGTTTATTTTGGTCATCTGGGTTGAAAGAAGTCAGGTTCGAGTTCATCTTTTTAACTCATTTATTAAACATGTTAGATTCAAGTAGTATGTTCAATTTTGGGATGAACCTGAACTCAAACAGTTGACCCATTTTGATATCCCTATTTGACTTACATATAAATGAGTATTTATAGAAGCATCAATGATCTAAAAACTACAAACACTAATATTAGAACATTTATTTGCAATTTTATAAATCCTATGAGTAGTGTTGCATAAGACAATTAAAATATTACGCTTTGGGGCTGATTTCTTATTACTTTCTAATTCAGCTTTTTAGTACAACAATTTTTTTAACTAGAAATTTTTTTAATAGAAAGCAACTTTAAAAAGCAATAAAAAAATTGTCCCAAACGAAGTCTTAGTTAGATTGTGCTTAGCTTGCAAGAGCATTGTGGCTTATGAATAGCACCTGATGTAATGAGCTAAAAGATGCGTAAAGTAAGCTAAGCACAATGAAAATAATGTGTTACTCAACTAAGGCTCTTTCTGCTTCCTAAAGCGACATTTTAATGTAAAGATAATAATTTTTATATTAGAAAGTTGCTTTAAGAAGAAGTAAGAAAGTCAGTCCCAAAAGAAACTTAAATATCCTTATATAATTGGTCTTATTAAATATAAAAGTATAACTATCCATAAAAAAGCTAAAGGGTGAACTAAATAAATGTATATTATATGTGAGAGCTTTATATTATTGAAATATAAGTAATTTAGCTCTATAACTTTGGCTTTCATATACACAAAAATCAAATGTGTATGAATAATAAGTATTAAGATCAGGTAGACATTTGAAATGCTATTGGTCCTTATCTTTTAGGTTCTTATGTTTTGCAAAGGGAGATCATACTTCCACTTACTTATTTACATGTGTTTCATTAGTAGAAAGTACATGGTACAAACAAGCTTATAGGGGTGGATCAAGTAAGTTGCATAGATTTCCTCTAATGTTATTTTGACTTAGCATAAATTTATGCCTAGTAACATCCAGTATCTTCTAATGTATTGTGTACTATGACATATGTGCATATTATATTTATTTTATCTCATAATGCTCATATAATTTTAGTCAAAATATAATATATAATAAAATAAATAATATAATATACCAAATATCAGTGTATCAAAACTGAAATATAGTCTAGTCCTATATATAACATGAGAGTCCTTTAATCTTATGAGGCTGTTCGAAGTATATATCTTGTCATAATTTTACTATTTTATCTTCTCATTTGTAAAAATTGGATATTAATATAAGATAATATAATGTCTCACTAATATTGGTAGAATATGAAGAGGTTGTGATCTTTAAATATGGAGTGGAGTTGCTACCAAACATAAATTCAAGCTTAAAGTACTAATGAACCTATTGAGGTCTAACTAACGGATTATACATGACTTTGGCGATTATGCTAAAGACAACACATATGATTGGATCCCCTATATGTCACAGAGATCTAGAAAGAATCAATATAAATGGAAACTACCCATGCAAGAAGAGGCCAACAAGATTATGTGATTTATGCTGAAGGAGTTGTAGTAACACAATGTGTGTGGTAGAATAAGCATGAAGGAGAGCAAGGAAGAAGAAGATGAAGAAGAAGACTGAGAAGAAGAAAAAGATTTTTATGATGATGACGAAGAAAAGAAGGGTGATGACTAAAGTTTTATTATTTTTCAATGTAAATACTACATTAATTATGTTGTTTACAATATTTTGCTTTGATTTATATTACACTTCTCAATGTTGAATAGGATTGTATTATATATCATATAGAACATTATATTGCTTTCTATATTGTTTATATCTTCATCATGATGCTAGTAACAAGAAGGCGATAGCATGCTACCGATCAAAAAAAGCGTTTGTGATCAATTTGTGATAAGTGCTTATCACAATATTTTTTTGAGTTTCAACTATATGATATGTATGGCACATAATAGTCATCAAAGAGAACTCACAACAATAAATTGTGATAGGCATTGATTGCCAAGTCATTTCATTAGATTTTTTTGTAAACTCTTTGAGAGAGGCCATTAATATAACCAATGCCGGTCATAGTTGTATGCTACTGATTTGTTTCTTTGTCATATATAAATGACATTAGCTTTCCTTTTGCCACATAAAAGTGTGTTGCTTTTAGGGATGGAACCAGCTTCAATTTTGAGAGGGACAAATACACCACAAAAATAATTAAATATTAAAAAAATAATACTATATATCTATATATTACGAAAAGTTTTTTTAAAAAAATTAAGCAAGAAAAAAAAGAAAAAAAAAAGGTGTAATTAAACTGTCATGAAAAGCATGAAAGAGAATATTAGAACTAAATGTGAAGAAATATATAGATATTTAGGGCAAGTTATGACAAAAGAGTTTTTTAGGAGGGGCAAAAGTAATTTTTTAGGAGGGAACATTTATTTTTTTTACAGATTGATTTTACATTTACATTAAGGACAAGAAAAGTTTCTCCAAAACTAATTAGGTTAAGGTTTAATTTGTTCGAGACAACTTTCTTACTGCTTCAATTTTCAGACCTCAATCATAGTTTCTGTTTGTCTATTACTATTTTGTTGCTTTCAAGAAATTTATTAGCTATGAATTTGCTTTTTACAACAACTTTTAAAAAAGTTGATTTCCTCGTAATAACTGTATAGCCACCTATATAAAAAACTGCAACCATCTCAAATGGAGCCTAAATCTTCAACGAGTTAAATTTTCTAAAAACAAAAAATTAATAACAAAAATGGAGAATTTTTATTAAAAATTCATTAAAAATATACAAAAAAAAGCTGCAATAGCTTCAAAAAAATAAATCGTCATTCTCTCAACTTAAGCTTCATTGATCGCTAATTTTGTCTCTAGACCATTGAGGTTAAATGCATATCTCTCAATGGTTCTATTTAGCTAATTTATGCATCAAGGCTTCATTTGGGATAGCTTTCTTATCACTTTCTAAAACAGCTTTCTTGTAGAAAAATTTTAATTAAATAATAATTTTTATACTAGAAAGCTATTTTAGAAAACATTAAGACAGTTGTCCCAAATGAAGCCTAAAAGAGCCCTAATTAATTAAAACCCTTAGATATGCTTTAAAATTAGTGCATGCACATGTAATTAATATTAAATCAATATAAAAATAGATATAAAGGCTTTGAGGCTCATCCTGACTTCTCAAGCTTTTTTTTTTTTTTTGGTGAAATGCTATTATTATTTTTAATTAAGCCTCTATAGACTACTCTTTAAGATATGTAGGCTTCGTGTGCACATTTTAGTCACATATTTTGGGAGAATTATAGCCAAAAACTTTCCTATGATGTCAAGCACCCGGCCTCTTATCCAAGGAACAAAATTTATGGTAATGAAGAAAGTAATTAAGTTCATGAGCCCAAGGAGATGACCACATTAATATATGGGAGATAGTTGTGGCTCTGGAATTTTTTTAAATTATATTTTTTTATACTATATAAACACATAATATAAGTCAATGTAAGACATATTTTTAGAATTAAAAAATAGAGAAGCAAAAATAAGAAATAAAAAGAGCATAAAACACTTAATTATATCTTCACACGAATTACGGCGAAAAAATATAAATTTAAAAAAAAATTGGGATACCAAATTAGTGCCTAAACGATTTAATTTGAGCTAATTACAAATTATAATAGCATAAATTAGATGTCAAAAGGCCACAAATCATACTAGCACGCAGCTCATATTGATCTGTTGGTTGGGAGCTTTTGCTAGTAATTAAGATGTATTTTATTCGAGTCTTGTATATATGCTGTATATATGAATTTGTCTTAATTGACCTAAATGTCCAAAAAAATAATGAACTAGCTTAATTGGGTTTCGCTTTGTGTGAACTTTAAAAATTGCATGTATGAAAGGGTTTGGTTGGTGCCAAGGGGACTGCCTGATCAACCCCCTTAGCTTGCCTTACTATATATGGATTATATTTTAATGACCTTTAATCATTTAAAGATTTGATATATTACTTCATAATGCTTATGAAAGATTTGAGCTTTCTAAAGTTATAGTGCATCACACACTATTACTTCATGAGTCTTTCATCTTAAATTAAATGCTAGTCTGAAGGAGATCAATGAGGTGATCCAAGCAAAAGAATGGAACATTATTGTCATGTTTGGTGAATCCATTCAAGTAGTGTTAAATATTAGGGGTGTCAAAATGAATTTTCGGGTCGGATACCAGTCCAACCCAAAACTGACATGCCTTCAATTGATCTGACCAAAACCTAATCCGATTAGATAAATGTGTCTGAAATCCAGACCCGAATCCAACCCGCTAACCCCCTCAAGTGTAGCAAGCATCGAGCGAGTGGGCGAGTGGACAAGGGCGAGGCTGCTAGCGGGAGAGGGCAAGGAAACAATCAGGCGAGCGAGCAAGTGGGTGAGTGGGCGAGGCTTTGAGGATGAGGGTCTCGAGGGTGAGTTGCGAGCAGGCGAGGTGAAGGGCAAGGGGACTAGGCCGCGAGCGCAACTCGAACGTGGGTGCTAGCTCGGGTTAGAGTCCTGATGCACGTGCCGACAAGAGCACAGGTTGTGATCGCAATTTAACCCGAAGCTAAACTATTGTTAAACAAATTGACTCGAACCGAGAATTTTTTGGTCAGGTCTTGATCGGGTTTTTGGATTGTGTCATATATTGACACTCCTAATAAATATTTTAAATTATTTTATTAGTTTGACTATTGAAATTTTGATCTACTCACCACTAATACATTTGTGCTCCCATATGATGTAACACATTCAAATATAGCATCATTGGTGGCAAAGGCCACTAGACCGTTGTCAGATATTTGCTTGCATCTAGGCAAACTGATTGGATCAAACAAAGGACAGAATCATCTAATAACGATTTAGGGACCATTTGTGATGGCTGCAATTTTTTGTAAAAGTGATTATAAAGTAGTTATGGAGAAAGTTTTTTTTTTTTTTTAAATTGTTGTAAAAGCATTTCCCTACCATAGAAAATTTTAAAAGTAGTAAAAAATAGTATTCAAACAAAAACTGTGATTGTGATCTGAAAGACAAAATAGTAAGAAAACTTTCCCACGCGAACCTTTAATCATAGGAGGATATGATCTCCATTGTGCATTGTTGATAAATACAATGCACAGTGGGGGAAAATCATAATTAAAAAAATTTTTTACGAACAAAAAAAAAAAAAAAGACCCTCAAAGTTTCATTTGGGAGAATCATGCTTTAATTATCTATCACTAGTAGTTTTATCTTAAGTGAAATTATCAGCAGAATTCAAGTTTAGATGGTTGAAGTGAAGGAATGCATCGGGCTTGTTGTGCGATAGAAAAGTCCCCATCAAATTTAAGGAAAAATTCTATAAGATGGTTGTGAAACCTGCAATGATTTATGGTGCTGAATGTTGGCCATTAAAAGAGAAGCATAATACTAAGTTAAGTGTTGCAGAGATGAGGATGCTCAATTGGATGAGTGGCTTTACCCTTGGATGTATGATATGAAATGAGCATATACGTGAAAAAGTTGGAGTAACTCCAGTGGAAGATAAGATTAGAGAGAGTCATCTTAGATGGTTTGGTCACATTAAGCAGAGGCTTTCAGATGACCCGATTAGGAAAGTTGACGTATTAGATTTGACTTGTGTTAAGAAAGGAGGTAGAGATAGACCTAAAAAGATTTGATTAGAAAATATTAGAAATGATCTTTCTTTATTAGATTTAAAAGAGAATTTGACTTTTAACATAACACACTGGCGAAAAATGATTCATGTAGCCGACCCCACGTATTAGTACAAAGGCTTGATATTATTGTTGTTGTAGTAATAGTTTTATATTAAATGAAATTATTTTATATAATGCACAATTTGGCCTTGAAATAAAACAACCAACATGCAAACAATGATCTGTATATGACAATTTTTTGGAAGTATATAGCTATGCAGAGCCCAATCTACTCATCTTTTTGGAATTTGATGTAATTAAAATTAAGACACATCAATAACAAATTAATTAGAATTTGCCCCTTCAATGGTCAATTTTTTTTACAAAAAATAAATTGCAAATAACAAAGGTTTCAATTAAACTATCTTAATATTATTTTATTACTGAGAAATATACTTTCAAATAATTAATTATATTGAAGCTCATTTTTATTAAAATTAATTTTTGCAATGCTATCATTAATATTTACATAATTGCTTTGACATAAAGTAGAAACATTCATGTTTTATTCAATCTTACAAAATTTAACTTGACAAATAAGTTCATTATGATCTTGCATAGAATGATTATTTAAGAAAATAAATTTAATTAAGCATTAGTCAAATAAGGCGCTTGTGAAGGTTATTCCTTTTCTTTGTTTTTTTTTTTTTTTTTTTTTTTCAACAAAAATATATTTTTTTATAAAGGAATTTAGTTATAAGCGTTCTATATTTTAAATATGATGATTAGA
>NW_021319178.1:16947596-16949600 GCF_001605985.2 Dendrobium catenatum
TCCGCGCCCCGCTGCGACCGCTCCGCTGCGACGACCCCGCGCCCCCGCCCTGCGACCAGCTTTCCCGGGTCGGGTCGGGTCAACCCGACAACCCGCCGGCTCTGGTCCGGGTTGGCATTTCCGACCCGTTTACCTAACCGGGTCGGGTTAGGGTCGACCCGTTTGAACCCGGGTCAGTTCCGGGTTCGATCTGAACCCGACCCGTGACCCGAAATTGACACCCCTAATTGCTGCTGAGATTATTTTTATAGTTATAAACATCATTGAAAAGTCTAATGAATTTTATGAGGACCATGCAAATAAGATTTATGGTTACACTATATCAAAGTGACAAACTATTGGAGACTATATCCTCCACATGAGTCATGAGGGATACTAGTGTATTTATAATTTTCATATGTTTAGGATGTTTGACTAAGTACTTACCAATCTGCTAAAAAAGAATGGGCATTCGAACTTATTTAGACTTTATTTGGGATATATTTCTTACTATTTTTAAATCAGTTTTTAGTAAAAAAATAATTTGAATTAGAAATTTTTGTACTAAAAAACTGCTTTAAAAAGCAGTAAGAAAGATATCTTAAATGAAACATTAAACTTAGGTGGTGGTGGTAATTGATCTTTCGATCAATTCAATTGGTTGACTAGCTATTAGTTTTATCTTCCAGAGCATTATTGATTTATCTTATGATCTCCTCAATCCTTCAAGTATTTTCCATTGCTTTCCTTGTTGCTTCATGATGTAGTTTTAACTAGGCAAAACAAATCCACAATCTGGTTTAGATTTTTTTTTATGATTAGTAGCAATTGGTATTTGTACTACATTTGATTCACCTAAGTTATTTTTTGATGAATTGTAGTAGTCTTTGGGTTGAGATGAATACTTTCTCCCAAATCCTTGAACTTTCCTTGAACTTAGTGGTCATTCAGTATTTTTCATAAAAATCTTGTCTTATGTTTTTCCTTTATTTATTTATTTTTGTTTATTATGAGCGAACCAATCTAATTCTTTTATATATATTTGTTGATGAAATTAAGGGTGTTCTTTTTATTGCAACTTAGTTTTCAAAATTATGTTTTTATATCATGTGAGTTTTTTATGACACCAAAATATTATTGTGTTGATTACTGTTTCTCCTAATATATATTAGAAATATTTTATTTGTGTTATTTGTGTGTACTAACATTTCAGTGAAATCATACTCCAGACTGCCGAAGACTTCAAGAAAGAATAAATTTGGGTTTCTCGTAATTTAAGTATGTAATTTTTCTATTTTTCTTGAGTATGAGAGAATGTGATTGTAATTGGGTAACCGTGCATACACACACTAAGGGAGTGAGTCAAAACTTTTATTTTTAAAACTAATCGTAGTGTACGATTCTTGAGTCGTACTGAATGATTTGACATGATAGTTCCTCCAGAACTAAGTTAAACAAATCATGCCTTGAAAAAATCTTTTAGAAGGCATGCCACCTCTTATGTTGCCTCCTTAAGCACTAGCTCCTATTACAATAATCAATTCCTTTGACTTTTAACTTCCATCACCAATGTTGGGGATGAAAGTAAACACCAAAACCAAACAAACAAAAAAATAGAAGAAGTAGAAAGTAAAATGACACTAGAATTTAATGCGAAAAAATCAATATAAAGAAAAAAATCAAAGAGCAACACCACACCAAGAAATCACTATGAAAATAGGGAGAAATAAGTAAAGATCTCTCTTCTCTCTCACACTCTCTCCTTGATTCTGTTCTCTCTTGCACCATTGTCACACTCAATAAAAAAGAAAGTCAAGATAATAATCCCAATGGATGCCACCCTTGAGAAAAACAAGAGAGAAAATGGTTCAATTCATCTTGAAGCGCTACAACGCCAGTTTGGAGCGTTGTGGCACTACACAATGTTGCGACACCAAATCTAGAGCTTTGTGACACTTTGCTTTCTGTCGTTTCTCTTAGTAAACTTTGCACATGAACCCAAGCAAGAGAACGACCCCCACCCCC
>NW_021319178.1:16949685-16968286 GCF_001605985.2 Dendrobium catenatum
TGCTTTTGTAAAACACAGTTTTAAAAAACATTAGTTCAAAAAATGGAGTTTTCTAACGGAGAAGCACATATAAAAAGCTTTCTCAAAATTGTAGAAAAATGAGAAAAAGGAGTTATTGGGAACGTGATTTGACGAACCAACAACACAAAAAAAAATTCCTCCATTTTAGGAAACGGAGAAGGCAAAAAAACTCTCAAACAAACAAAGCCTTAGAGAGAAAACCATCTTTGTGTGGATACTCTCTCAAGTAATCATAGTGTCATCTTTGTGTGGATACTCTCTCAAGTAATCATAGTGTTAGACTAAGACATTATATTGCATCGAAACATTTGTAATAAACATATCATCATTTATCATTACATTTACTACATTGTAATGTCTAAAAGTAAGACAATCCATCAAAAAATAGGTTCCAACAAAGTAAAATTCACCAAAAAAAAAAACTTTATGATGGACTTCTATTATAATAAATTATTCTTAAGTTCTAGTAGTCATGCAACCACAAAGGTTTTGTATTGAACGACTTTACTACTGCTTCTTAAAATAACTTTTTGATATAAAATTTTTAATTTTTTTTACTAAAAAACTACTTTAAGAAGCAGTAAGAAAGCTTTCTCGTTACTGGTCATATGTATAGAACTAACTTCGTGATTGGGCACAATATCAAATATCTTTTAGAAGCACATATTCCTCGAGAGAGTCGATTAGAATGTGGGCATAAGGGTCTTTATAACACAATAAATAATTCGCTTCATTTTCAATTGAGCATTGCTCTAGCCTCTTTAGGGGTTATTACTTCCTTAGTAGCTCAACGCTTGTATTGGCTGATGAATTCTGAGGGGAACTCAATAGCATTGTATAACAAGCGTCGACCCCCGCAGAGCAGTAGTCTACATTATACTCTTGAGCCATCACTCACCTTTCCCAAAAAATGAAGCCAAAGTCAAAAAATTTTGTTAATTGATGCCCATAGTTACCAATTTTTTTTTCACCAAATGGTTAGTTTACCTTAAAAAACATCTATCCTAAAGCATCTTTTTCAAAACATTTTACTATATTGTCCACTTAAAAGGGCCTACCAATCTACTTAGGTCCATATGGGATAGCTATCGACCTATGATTAAAATTAAAAAAAAAAATACACAGCTCATCTTGGCCTGTTGGTTGAGAGCTTAGGCTTTCAGCTAAGAGGTCTTGGGTTCAAGTCTTTTGTCTATGCGTTGTGTGTGTGAGTTTGCCTTAAACGGCCTAAATGTCCCAAAAAAAAATTAAAAGATGAACTCATTAAAGGATAAGGACGCAGAGTGACATCAAAACTTGTATTACTTACTAATCTCATTTCCATCATCGTCATTAGCCATTAATTTTTACATAATCACATTTGACTATTTAATTGTCAAACACGTTCACTATAATGTTTGTCAAATCACTTAATGAAATTAAATTATGTGTTATATATAGTCAATTTCAGCTTTGTAGGATTTTAGTAAATTGGATGATGGGTTTGCTTTCCGTCTTAATCTTTGTTCAGGGTCACTATTTTTCTTTTTCTTTTTTTACAATTAGTTTTTAAAAATTGATTTGATTTTTTTAATCCACCTTAATAAGTCAAAAATGAGATATTAAATAATATTATGTGTAAATAATAAAATATTTGTACTATTTGAAGTTTAAGTTTAGGGGGATTTACATGCCTATTTCATAATTCTTATGTATTTACATAACAAAATTTAATATTTACATCTATAACATTTTAGCACCATTATCATATCGAAATATATGGATGCATAAAAATAATATTAATTAAAAATTAAGATGATATAATATAAATTATCAAAATTTAGAATTAGATATGTCAAAACATAAAAATTATATGATATGTATGTAAATGCCTCTTAAGTTTCATATGCGAGAGTTAAAACTACACTAAATTTAATATTTTTTAACCCTTAAAACTGCTATAATAGTAAATAAAAATTATTGTAAGCATTGTTGTATGCCGGAATATTTACAACGGTCAAAAGACATAGAGCTTAACGCCTTAGTTTTAAAAGAAAAACTAGCACACACATAGATATAAGAGATAGAGAGAGAGAGAGAGAGAGGGGTATATGAATTATTAGAGACACCAGAATGTTTATGTGAAAATCTTTGAAAATGGAAAAAAACTGCAGGGCATTGGTCAGTTGAAATAATTCTAATAGCATTTGTCGTTGATTACAAATGACTCCTTTCCTCGGGGAAGGCCTTGGCACAATGTAGTAAATATATGTCTTACATAGCACATTATACAGTTAGAGTTGGAAGAAAACAATGATATGAGTTATTCTAAAGAGAATGTTAGCCTGTTCATTTGGTTGGTAGGATTGTAGTCAGGTGATGGTGGTCGTTGGGATTGTAGTTGGATGATAGAGGTCGAAGGGATGTAGTCGGGCGACAGAGGTTAAATATTTCGAGCGATGGAGCTCGGAGAGATCATAATGGGGTGACGGAGGTCGGATGATAAATAGTCGGGTGACGAAGGGTCGGAGGGATCGATGTCAGATGATGGAGGTTCAAGCCCAATATGACCGCTGTAATAAGCCTGCACTACTTCGACATATTGCATTACAACTACCGTAGTCCAGAATAGTGATCCATACTATGTAATCTTGAGGAAGGAGCAAACTTACATAATATGGGTTTACATAATGAATTATTTCATATAAGACAAGCTCTTATCTTTTTTGTTTTTGAGTTTCTTATGAAAAATCTCTTGTATCTCTTAAAAACTCATTTTTTCTGTGTGTGTATATATATTTACATCACTAAGATAAAACTTTTTTTACTTATTATCATTGTTGCGTGCTAGAATATACGCGGCAGTAGAGTTAGAAAATATTCGTCTTAGCGTTGCAAGAGTATTCCGCACACAAACAGAAAAGGGAAATGAACACCAGATTTTTTACGTGGAAAAAGTTCTACTAGTGTTTGTATTTCGTCTCGTCGAGCCGTTCGATTCGAGTATAAGCTCGTCAAAATCGGAGACCGTTTGGTAATTCAAATTGCGGTTTGAACCTTCCAACAGCGCTTTGAGCCCTTGATTCGGACTCATTTGGGCTCGGATTGGGTTGATCTTGGTGTCGTTGGGTTCGTATTTCCGAGACGCTCAGTTTGACTATAAGCTCGCTGAAATCGGAGTTCGGGTGCTCCCAAAATTAATTTTTGAAGTTTCCAACTTGCTTTTGCCTCGAGTTTCGTGCCTGAACAAGATAATTTTTGGAGTACGTATCAATCATAAACTTTCTAATACGCAATAAAATCAATAAAAATTACTAATTATAAATTAAACAATTTTTTTACAAAAAAAAAAAGAATAAACTTATGCACATTCTTACTTTCCCCCTGCCTTTCATTAGAATAAGGTAAGAACCAAAGAATAAATCCTAATGCATAGCCAGTCATGATTTCTATCAGAATCAAAACATTGAAATTATTTAAGAAATCTATGTCAAATTGACTAATTCCTACTAAATCTTCTTAGAGATGAAATTTTATCAGCAAATCGAATCTCTTAAAAGTAATGAGATTGCTGATCATGACGAGAAATTATTAGGTACGGAGTGCGAACGGGAGAACCGTCTGCACACTAGTATAAAATCGCGCTCGATACCGTTCGGTACCACTCGGTACCAGTGGGTACCGCTTGGTACCCTGTGTCTGTGCAGACGGTTCTCACCCCGTCCGCACTCCGCACCTAATAATTTTTCGATCATGACAGATAATAAAACTCATCGTTAGTTCATTTCAATGATATGATGGAACCCTCATTACTTTCTTGAAGAGTTTGCATTGATTTGGTATTTTAAGGCTTCGTTAAGGACAGCTTTCTTAATATATTTAAAGTAGTTTTTTAATATAAAAATTTATTTTAATAAACATTAAAAAAACACTCTCAAACAAAGCCTAAATTTATTACAAATTGATTAAAAAAAATTATCTTGAAGGGAATTCTTGGATCTAGGTTATGTCAAATTTGTGCTTGCTTTCATTATTATGAATTAAATAATAATAATAACAATAATGAATTAACAAAAAATAAATAAAAATTATTTTCAAGATATTGAAATAAATAATAATGAGGACCTTTAAAATCATTAAAATTATTTTGAGATGAGTGTAATTTTAATTATTTATATATTACACTAATTTCAAATCAAATTCAAAATTTCTAATGTTCATCTTTATTTTTTTCAGTCTCCACACCCTCATAATTTTTAATTTATAATTCAAAACTCAAAATTTTCAAAAAATAAACATTCACTAGAAAATGAAAGAACAGTTATACTTAGCTTAAAAAGATTCAATACTCTCCTAATTTTTTTAAGGAATAATGAACAATAAATCACAAAATACATGGCTCAAATCAATAACATAAAAACATAAGAAAAAAAATTATGTCAATAATTTATAATACAAATTGTATGAGGATGAAAGCAAAAATTATTAAATTTACTTTAAGATTAGTGCTATAACATAAATAGTTTGTTAAGCATAAATCTCTAAACAAATCAAATGATTTTTTAAGCTCATCCTCATACAATTTACATAAAGATATCTCGACATAATTTTTTCAAAAAACAACTCTTTTCAATCTCTACGCTACAAATACTCTCACGATGCTCTCAAAATGGAGAAATTATTCTGTGAATAGACCGAATGCAAAACGTCGTCAGGAGACCAACCAGAATATACCACGTCAGTAGTATCGAGCTGCGGTACCGAGCAAGGATGAAGGGTCGCATTCTAGTTGGTGTCCGTACAGAATAATTAATCATCAAAATGAAATGAGAATTCAAAAATGGTTAACAATAATCACAAAACAGTCAAGCTATTGCCATTTTTTCTTGAGAACCCTGCCCTCTTCCTTTCAGGTGAAAGGCCCTCATCCATTGCTTTTCTTTTGGTGCTATTCAGATTGCTACTAGCATTTGTAGTTACTATATCCCTGGAGCCACTGCTACTGAGATCATCATTACTGTTGTTCTTTCCCTGTTGCTCTTTACATTTTCCTTTCAGTATATGAGGTCTGAGCTTATTCATATCTGATAACTTTACTGGTTTGAGTAAGAATTCTTCAGCTCCATCTTCCAAGCATCTGTGATCATTACCCAACAAAAATAAAAAACAAAAAACAATCGATTTTGGAATCTAATGATATAACTTTCTTTCATCCAATCAAGTCAGAATAAAATCTAACAAGAATAAGAAAAAAAAGATTTTGGGATGTTTCACAGATATGGTAAAAGAACGTGACTTTTCCTTTATTCCAATTCCTATATCTAATCAGAGCTCGCAGCCAAAGTAAATAATGTGGCTAAAAAAGGCAAGGCACCCATCCAGTAGTATAGCTTAATGGAGATTAGATTATTAATTCTAAGGATCAAGTAATTAATCATGGATAATTAAAGCATGATTAGGCAAATCATTCTATAGTTAGAAGGTAATCAAGAAGTAGGATTGATTCATTTCTCATATGAGAAAGAATGAGTCTCAAAGGCCATAGATTCATTTTGAGATGATTAGAATATAATCAATTAAAATTTATATTACACTTATCCCAAAGCAAATTCATTTGCTTTTGAACTCCTTTCTAATAGAAAATTTTATCAGAATATTCTTCTTATTTTTTGTCTTTCCCTCAAAATATTGTGAAATTATTAGGTGCAGTCACGAGATGCCGTCTGGAGGCAAATTAGGATGCGTCACATCACTTTTTTGTTGTGTACTGGTATTGTGTATCATTGTGTACCGAGTGGCGTGGCGCATCTTGATTTGCCTCCGGACGGTCCACTGACCGCTCGTAATAATTTCTCCAAAATATTTTGTTTCTATATTACTTTTACAGTACTTCAGCAAAACTTAATCAATAGATGCATGGAAACACTTTTTTTTTTTAAACAAAAGGAAGATACCTGGTATAATAAGACATCTTTTCAAATTGCAAGACAGCTAATAATGTTTTGCAAGACATTTTTTCTTGTTTGATAATCATCAACAAGCACGTTCTAAGAGATGAATTTCCAGTGCAAAGTGTCAAGAACTTTCTTTCAGTGTAAGAAGATTTGCCTTACATCCTCAAAAACTTTTCCAAATGCAATTTATTATGATTTATTTACCTCTAAACACCAAAGTACATCTTCTACTAGGAAGATAAACAACTCCGACTTAGCTTGGGACGGCTTTTCTTTTGCTTCTTAAAGTGACTTTTTAGTACAAAATTTAAAATATTTATACTAGAAAACAACTTTAAGAAGCATTAAAAAAGCCGTCCCAAATGAGTTACCCTACGATTCAAGAATCTATGATGAAATTATTCAAGCTGAGAGGAATGTTGGATGTTCTTTACCTGTTAATCCTGGCAGGAACATTCTCAGATGACATGATGACAACCGGTATGTTCTTCAAAGCTGATGACTCCTGAACCATTCAACTCCATTAGCCTCAAAAACCAAATAACAATCAAAATAATTTTTAGCATAAAGGGCTGTTTGGTATCCAATTTTAGGCAGGATTTAAGCAAGATTTAGCTTAATTTCTGTAAAAAAAAACATAATTTTTTAACTTTAAATCCTGCTGTTATTATATTTCTCATTCATGGGATTTAAAGGATTAAGGATTTATCAATGTCACAAATCTTAAAATCCTGAAACAAATGAAATACCAAACAAATTTCAAATCTTAATCCTCTTAAGATTTACCGAATCCCTCATGGCTTGAATCCTACGCAAGCAAACAACCACTGAAGGGTCAAAATTAAAAATAAACTCACCTTTATTTTCTTCAGCAGATCATAGCCAGTCATTTCAGGCATACAGTAGTCTGTAATCACCATATTCACTTCAGCCTCCTAAGAAACAAAAACTTATCAAACCCTACACAAATCCCCCAAAATCGAACAGAAAGAGATAGAGATGGTAAGAGGCTTACTAGCTGTTCACAAGAAGAGGATGCTGCGCTTCCATGATCCTCCCCCAAACCCAGAAACTTCAGAGCCTTACTTCCAGAATCAACTGTGGTCACTATAATTGAAAACGGCAAAGAAACAAGAAAGCTTAAGAGGGAAAAAAAGGGAAATAGTACATAGAAATAAACCAATTTCGACGCCATTCTGGAGGAATACCTAGAAAAGATGAGGTCTTGAGGAGCCTCTCAATCAGTTTTCTATCAATGAGGCTGTCATCCACAGCCAGGACATGGAACTGCGATTCTGCAGCTAATGCCATCACAAACCCAACCTCTATTCAGAAAATTATAGGAAACAAAGAAGAGTTTTTGGTGAATTCTCAGCTCTATACGTCTTCCACGCGCACTTCTTTTCTCACTCTTGGCTATGGAATCTCCAAGACAGAAGAACTAGTTCGTGGAAGGCGATAAATCCAAAATACAAATCCGTCTACTTCCTCGAGAATTCGCTTGAAAAAACGTTTAAAATCAAGCTTCTTCCTGGAGAATTCCTAGGGATTTAAGCGACAAGCTGGCAGACGAGCTTTCCGGCTTCTTTCTAATGATTTCTGTTAGCCAAAGGCTTTTGTTTTTTTATCCCATGACTTATAGCGGTAAGACGACTCGCCGGACTATTTTAAGTTGTAAGTTGGCTAGCGATCGGCGACGGGTAGTGGTGACGGGGAGTCCGCTGGGATAGCTTATGAGTGACGATTAGTTAAATTATTTGGCACTAAATAGATAAACGCAGAATATGTGTAAAATTAAATTTTATACATATAAACTTTGTTTGACCCTCATTAACGAGCTATTAAACTCAACCGGAGACTCATGATTAATTATTCTATGCGGACGTCGAACGTCGTCCGGAGACTAATCAGAATGCACCGCATCATCCATACGCTCGGTACCGCTGACATTACGTATTTTTATTGGTCTCCGGACAACGTTCAATCTCTGCACAGAATAATCCATATGAAGTCGTCATTCGACAATGCCACTCACCCAAAAAAAAAAATATTTTTTCTCTATATATATGAATACCTCTTAGGGCAGCAAACGAACCGAGCTGAGCCGAGTATGTGAGTGTTCATGTTTGTGTTTGTTTAACATTAGCTTGTTCATGTTTGGTTCGTGTTTGATTCGACGGCTTTCTTACTACTTCTTAAAATAGTTTTATAGTACAAAATTTTTTATTTTGTTCTAAAAAGCTGCTTTAAGAAGCAGTAAAAAAGTCGTCCCAAACGAAGCCTAAATGTTTGAATCTTGATTTGAAATAGTTTCAAACCAAAGTTCGGAATAGTTCCGAATTATATTTAAATAAGGTTCAAATTATTTTTGAAATTGAATTGGCTTTTGTGAGTATTTTTGTTTATATTTTATTTTATTGTTTATAAATGTTGGTGGTTGGGGGGAGGCAAATTTGAAAGTTTTGCCCCCTCTTAAAAATTTTAATGTCATGTTGCCATAAACAATTTAAATATTTCAAGTGGGATTTACATATGTCACTCCTATATTTCATTCCTACCACCTTATAAACTTTAATATTTCATTCCTTGCAACCATATTTGATCCATGGATGATAGGCATAAAATATTAAATTTTTAAATGTTAGATATGTAAATAACATGATATAAATAATATGTATGTAAATCCCCATTGAAATATTCATATGTCAATGTTATTTAACCTAACATTAATTTATATTTACCATTTTTATTATTTATTTTTAGAAATGATTGCGTCCTGGAATATTCACATCATTTGAGAAATATAAAGTTTAAAATCATAGCTTTATAAAAAAATCCAGCACACAATCAGATAAAAGAGACGATGTAGTGTTCATAAAAGACACTAGAGTTTTTACGTGGAAACTCCTAAAAAGGGGGAAAATCACAAGGCATGGCCCAGTTTGAATGAACCCCCTATTATTTGCATTCGATTACAAATGAGGCCCTTCCTTAGGGGGAAGGCCCTGACTTGATATAAAAAATATACATCATATAGATTACATTACATAGTGGGAATTAAAAGAATAAATATTGACATATTTGTTTGGTCAGCATGACTATAGTCGGCATGCTATGGAGGTTAGAAAGACTGTATTCGAGTGACGGTGGTCAGAAAGACCGTACTCAGTGGGCAACGGAGGTCAGAAAAACCATTGTTAGGCGATGAAGGATAGAAGAACCGTATTCTACGGTCAAAAAGACCATTTTCTAGTGACAGAGGTCGGTAGGATCGTGGCCAATGGGCGACGGGGGTGGAAAGACCGTAGTCTGTTGACTGAGATCGAAAGGACCATAGTCGACGGACGACTGTGGTCAGAAAGACCATAGTCTGATGATAGAGGTCAAAAGGATTGTAGTCGGCAGGCAACAATGACCAGAAAGATTATTGTCTAGCGAAGGAGGTCATCAGGATTGTAATCTAGGGACGGAGGTCGGAAGGAGCATTGTTTGGAGATGAAGGCCCTGAAGACCTTAGTCGACGAGTGATAGAGGTCGAAAAGATCGTTGTCTGGCGACAGGGGTTGGAAGGACCGTAGTCGGGTAGCGATAGTGGTCAAAAAGACTGTAGTCTAGTCGGAGTTTGGAATTACCGTTGCCTGGAGACGGTTGGCGGGGGGAAGTCTAACTTTAATCGGTGGTCGGATGTAAGTCCAACAATAACTAAAAGCCAAGCAAAAGTCCGGCGTCAGTTGGTGGTCAGGCGGAAGTTCGGCGTCAGTCAGTGGTAGGGCAGAAGTCCGGTGGCGGTTGGTGGTCCGACAGTGGTCAAGAAGGAGTTTGGTAGTAAGAGAATTCTAGTTTATCTATTTTCCTTATCTTCCTTACTTCCCTTGCTTCCTTCTCATTTCCATAAGGAATGAGGGTTTATTTATAGTTTTCTAAGAGGAGCATGACCAGTAAATAAGGAGGAGATCAATTGCATATGTGTTTTGAATGGACGGCCGATATTGACTCCTTTGATTATGGATCATTTAATGAGTATTTGTGTGCCTTAATTATGCCAAAATTCAATGATCTTAGGCGCGTTGGATTCCTCTCATCAAGCCGCTCGATTCTATTATAAGCATGTAATGTTTGGAAACTGTTTGTCCAATTTATAGTTTGAACCTTAAAAATGTTCTTCGAGTTTTGATTTTGTCCCATTGGGACTTGGATTGAGTTGAATATGGTGTCGTTGGGTTCGTCATTTTGGACGTTCAATGCGACTATAAATTTGCTGAAATCAGAGTTCCCAACTTGATTTAATTTCAGAAGTTCCCATTGATTTTTTCTTGAGATTCGTGTTTAATCAATATAAATTTTTTATGATATATCATAAACATAGCACATAGTGCAAAAATATAATTCAAGTAGGACATAGATTTTTTTGTTTTATATTAAAAAAACATTCACAATATAATAATTTTTGGATTTTGTGGCCGGCAAAATTGTTAGCAAATATCTACGATCAAAAAATATGTTTTCGCAATATTCATAGACGACAGTAACAGTTCATGATATAACTATTGATGATCGATCCTTTCCGGTTGCTAAGTTGTCATCAATAATTTATGTATGATCATTGATATATCATAAAAAAAAATTATCTTGA
Source organism: Dendrobium catenatum (assembly GCF_001605985.2). Taxonomy (NCBI): domain Eukaryota; kingdom Viridiplantae; phylum Streptophyta; class Magnoliopsida; order Asparagales; family Orchidaceae; genus Dendrobium; species Dendrobium catenatum. The sequence continues at coordinate 16,960,273 of NW_021319178.1, forward strand.
TGGGTACGAATCTCGAGGCAAAATCAGCCCGGAAACTTCAAAGTTAAATCCGGGATCATCTGAACTTTGATTTCAGCAAACTCACAGTCAAACTAAGCGTCTCGGAAATACAAACCCAACGACACAAAATTCGACTCAATCCGAGCCCAAATTAGTCCAAATCAAGGACCCGAAGCGCTGTTGGAAACTTCGTACCACAATTTGAGTTACCAAACGGTTTCCTAATTTGACGAGCTTATAGTCAAATCGAGCGGCTCGACGAGACGAATCCAACGAGCCCAATATCAAATTCCAAAGTCATTAAGACCTTCAAATGCTTGATAAACGATCCATGATAAACAATGCTTGATAAACGGTCCATGATAAATCACTCCATATTTGCCCATGTTCCCTCATCTATTTACGGGCCTTAGCCCGCAACATTTTTCTTTTTTTTTGTTACTTTCAAAATATATTTATACTAGAAAACTTCTTTCTATAGCAGCATAAAAAAAAATTCTTTTTTCATAACAATTTTACAAAGCAGTAAGATAGTTATCCCAAACAAAGCCTACAACCTTAAAATCCTTAGTTGCCAACTTGCCATTTTATTTATGATCAAATAATTTTAAAAGGTGTTTAAATTATTTATGCTACAATTAAAAATAAATAGATAATTTTGATCTTATATATTTATTCTATGTGTGGAAATATTACCATTTTTTAAAAATAGATAGATATATCATAATATTAAAGGATAATATAAATATTGAGATAAATATTTTTATAAATTTAATTTGCTTTCAAAAATATATATTAAAATAATGTTTCTTGAAATTAGCTTGCCAAATGTTCTTAATCGTATAGTTGAAGCTAAAATATCAGAAAGAGCTTTTCAATATAAAAGAAATGGTAATTTATTCAATATAGTTTATTTTTATTGTTTTAATAGCTGTGATTGAAAATGTAAGTCCACAATATGGAAGAGGACTTCGGCAACTACCTTTATGTAAGTTGCCATTTGCTTCAGTTAGGTTGAGAGAGCTAAAAATCTTTGTTAATTTAACAATATTTTAATGGCATATTGATAGAAATTTAGGTTTTATTTGAGATAGCTTTTATATTACTTTGTAAAGTAGTTTTTTAATGCCAAATTTTTTAATTCAAAAAATATTTGTACTTAAAAGTACTTAAAAATAGTGAAAAAATCATGGCTTTGAAAACCGAACCGAACTGGCAAGTTCGACCATGAACCGGTCCTAAGGCCGATTCAATCCTCTTAGGAAACCGGTCTAGCATCAAGGAAAACCGGTTTGAAACGCTGGTTGAACCAGCCGGCAGGCCGGGTTCTTAAGAACCGCCCGATTTAATCATAATATATTTAAGAAATTTAATTTAATATAAAATATTTTTGAATATATTAATTAAACTTAAATATGATATGTAGTTTGAAACCCCGGTCGAACCATCGAATCGTTTACCTCTTCTTCTTCCGGTTCATTGACAAGTCCGATTTTCAAAGTCTTGGAAAAAACTGTCCCAAACAAAAGCTTAATTGATGGGCACGAATTTTGAGATGATGCTTAAATTAAAGGCTCATGCATTTCAATTCAGAATTAAGTGAAGTCTAATTCAACAAATTTATAGGGGAAATCAATGTGTCAACGAGGAGAAATTATTTTGTATGGACGCCGAACTTAGTACACCGTCTAGAGACTAACCAGAATGTGACACGTCAGCAATATTGAGCGGAGGTGACATGGCGCATTCTAGTTGGTCTTTGGACGGTGTTCGACGTCCGCACAGAATAATTTGCCGTCAACGAGATGTTACAAACAACGGCACAACTAATAAAATCTGAGTCCAAATGAACACGAATGAAGCACTTGAAGCATATATAACATTTATGAATATTAATTAAAGAAGTACACGATCTCAAATCTTGTGTGCTTATAGTCAAATTGAGCGGCCCAATGAGATGAATTTGACGAGCCCAAGTTCATTTGATTGTAAGGCATTCAAATGATAAATAAACGAGTTATGATTAAGGAGATCAATGTAAATCGTTCGACTGAGTGTTTTGTATTTTGGTCAAATTTATCTAAATGTCCTTCTCAAAAACTATAAATAGGATTTTTTTTTCTATGTGAACAAGGTTCGAGAGCTAAGAAAGATAAAGAATCTATTGCAAGTTTTAATAATCACTGTCGATGACCGCCATCAACAACCACCGCCATCATCATTGATACGTCATGCAAAAATTATCTTGATCGGGCACGAATCTTGACGCAAAAAGCTACCCGGAAACTTCAAAAATTAAATCTGGGATCATCTGAACTCCATTTTTAGCAAAATTACAGTCAAACTGAGCGTCTCAGAAATATGAACCCAATGACACCAAATTCAACCCAATCCAAGCCCAAATGGGTCCAAATCAATGACTCGAAGCGCTATTGGAATGTTCAAACGATAATTTGAGTTACTAAACGGTCTCCGATTTTAACAACCTTATACTCGAATTGAGCGGCTCGACGAGAAGAATTCAACGAGCCCAAGATCGCCGAATTCCGACATCACTAAGATCTTCAAATGTCCAACGAACAGTGCACGATTGAAGGGTTCAATATCGGTCGTCCATTCGACCACTTTCTATTCGCCCCTGATCTCACATCTATTTACGAGCTATGCCACTCTATAAAATCTATAAATAGAGCCCTCATTTCTTATGAGAGGGGGCCGGAGTGAGAAGAAGCAAGAAGAAGAAGAGAAGAAGAAGAAGAGAAGGGGAAGGAGAATCAGCTCCTCCTCGACTACCGCCGGAGTTCTTCCCGCCGCTCAAACACGTCGGGATTTTGCCGTATATTCGAGAGAATGACAGAATTCTTCCCAACTTCCATGGGATGCAGAAATTCTTCTCAATTAACGATTGAGTTCCCTTCTGACGCTGAAACTTCGCCCAAGTGATGCGGGAGTTCTCCTCGTCTACCAACGTACAGACGTCGGACTTCTACCCGACACCTGGCTTTCACTCTTCGAAATTTATAGGGGAAATCAATGTGCCAACAAGGACAAATTATTTTGTGCGGAGTCGAACGTAGTACACCGTCCGGAGGCTAACTAGAATGTGACACGTCAATAGTACTAAGCGGAGGTGACATGGCGCATTCTAGTTGGTCTTTGGACGGCGTTCGGCGTCCGCACAGAATAATTTGCCGTTAACGAGATGTTTCAAACAACGACAAAAGTAATAAAATCTAAGTCTAAATGAACACTAATGAAGCACTTAGAAGCATATATAAACATTTATGAATATTAATTGAAGAATTACACGATCTCGAATCTTGTGTGCTTATAGTCAAATCGAGCGGCTCAATGAGATGAATTTGACAAGCCCAAGATCATTCAGTTGTAAGGCATTCAAATGATAAATAAACGAGTTATGATTAAGGACATCAATGTAAATCGTTCGATTGAGTGTTTTGTATTTTGGTCAAATTTATCTAAACGCTCTTATCAAAAACTATAAATAGGATTTTTTTATCTATGTGAACGAGGTTCGAGAGCTAAGAAAGCTAAAGAATCTATTGCAATTTCTAATAATCACTGTCGATGACCGTCATCAACAACCACCGTCATCATCATCAAACTTACGATCACTTGGCCATTAACTTTTAGCCCATTTGTTAGACTTTAATTATCTGCTTGTGGATATCCGATTTCTATAATTCCTACAATAAAAAACAGACAACGCTTCTGAACTACGAATAATTCCATCTCCTTCAATTGTAAAGAAGAGAAAATTTTTATATTATAGCGAATTATTGTAACTGGGCCAAATGTCATAATTTGTCTCGTTAAGCTTTTTCACTTAAAAAAGTTATATTATCTTATAATTTTTATGAGATATAAAATATATTCTGCCTCAAAATTAGTAACCCTAAACAAATATAATTAAAATTTGAATTTCGTTAAACATAATTTTCGATTCTCCACTGAATAATCTGCCTCTCATCATTCCCACGCAACATAAACGCGACAAACCAACGTCATTGAATATTTGAATACTTAAACCATTCAATATCAAAAAGTCAACGCATGATCTTCATATTTATCTCCATTTTTTATTTTAAAATATAATTAATCAAAATAAATATTCACAAAGTCAACCGCATATTACAGAAGATCAAAATCATATAAGGGCATCTCCAACCGAAAAACTTATTTTTCACTCCAAAATGCATGCAGTAACACTCCAAATCTCCAACCGAACTCCATTTCATAGTATATATATATATTAGGTATGTTCTTTCTCCAATAAAAAAAATGTCGTTCGTGAACAGATTGGCACCCCAGTGTTCACGTAGCGAGAATGGCGTAGCTTTTCATGTTCAGATGGAGCAGCTCGCAGACATCAAACGATGGTGTAGCATCCGGTTGGAGATGGACTAGACCATCTATAATTGTGATTGATTTGTAGGTCATCTTCTTCTGACTTTTGAAATTTATTAGGGCATCTCGAGCCGAAAAACTCATTTTCCACTCCAAAATACAATAACACTCCAAATGCAATAGCTCATCTCTAATTGAACTTTATTTTATAACATCAAAAAAAAAAAAAAAAAAAGCGGATATATTCTTCGTCCAACAGGAAAAAAAATGACGTTTGTGAATATTGCAACGCAAATATTGGAATCATGCTATTCACATTGCGAGAATAGCACAGGCTTTCGCATTCGGATTGAAGAGCTCATGTACGACAAATGTTGGTTTAGGGTTCTGGAGATCGAACAATTATTAGGTCAGGTGACTTGACGTAGCTCTACGTTCGGACGCCAATAACATGTCAACACGTGGTCTTACTCAATACCGCGCGGCCCGACGACTTGACCCGGGATTGCTATGTTCACGTATTGCTCGGTATTGCTCTAGGTATTGTTCGGTATTGCTAGGTATTGCTCGGTATTGCTCTAGGTATTGTTCGGCATTGCTAGGTATTGCTCGGTATTGCTAGGTATTGCTTGAAAATAATGAAAAATATCGCTCTGTGAAGACCAATACTGAGCAATACCGAACATTCGAACAATACCGAGAAAAACTCGATATTTTCGGTATTGGTCTTCACAGAATGGTATTTCTCGTTATTGCCGAGCAAATCAACCAATACCGAGCAAATACCGAGCAATATCTAGCAACACACGAACATTAGCAATCCCGTCTCCGTTCCGAGTCGAGTTGTCGGGCCGCACGGTAAATAGTGAGAACACGTGGTACTATTTTATTGGCGTCCGAACGTAGAGCTACATCAGGTGACCGGACCAAATAAAAGTTCCTGGAGATGACCTTATTTAAAATTTATTTTTTGATCCGTTGAATTCGTTTCTATGGCCATTCTTGCGTACGTAGCAGAAGTGCAAAAACCTCCGTCATTAATTTTTTTATTCAGTTAATTTTAATCAGTCAACGCATAATATTTAAATATTATCTTAATTATTTGTATTATAAATATTAATTAAGATAAACATGTCGATCAAAGTCAACCGCATATTGTACAATATCAAATCCAATTTTATGTAATTACAAATGAATAATATAAACATATTTTATATATTTAAGTGCATGTCATTATTTAAAAATGTGCTTAGTGTGCTTGTAACCATTTTTATTTTTATTTTATAAAAACAAATTAAGTCTTTTTTTTAAATAATAAAAATAGTGATGAGATATTTTGAGTATTTTTAAAAATAACTATCATTGTTAGCCCTGCTACTATCGATCATTATTGACGAGTGTCGTGCTTGTCGCCTGTCGGTGATGGTTGTTGTTGTGGCATAAATCAACTTCATTAATAATTAATAAAAATAAAAATAATATATTTTATCTTATTCCAAAATATAAATATAATAAAATACAATAATAAAAGTGATTTTGAATGGTCTTGTTTATTTTAGTTTGAGTAAATCAAATTATAAAAGCCTGAATACTATGGGATTCCGCCCCTACTCCCATGAAAATTATAAACTTGCCAAGAGATATCATAATCAACTTAGATAAAAATGCATTGGTCAACATCACACTAGTTCTAACCCATTGGGATCATGAAGCCCCATTAATGTGCACTAATTATGTTAGATTATCTCAAGTTATCTTACTAGCACTAATATTCTTTATAGTAAAATCATCAATAAAGTTAGTCTTTTTTTTGTCTTGATTGTGCTCATTGAAACATACATAATTTAAAATTCCTTAAGCTCCATTTTCTACTGAGAAGTTATTAGGTGCAAACAATGTATGTAACTGTGACGTCCTAGAATCTAAATTGGAAGAATTACTCTTTTAACTTTTAATATATAACAATTAGACCTACCTAATTTCATTTATCAAGATAAATGTCAGCAAAAAATAAAACTATCGATCAAAACATCAATATATACATTTGTATTCAAATTCCCAAAAAATCATGTACACTACTCATGATATATACAATCATATCGCATCAACTAGGTTATGAGTACAAAGAATAACTAAAATAATAAAAATTTGAACTTGAAGAATCTTAGTCATTATCTCACTCCTACTCTCTTGTCTTGACATGAAATTATTAATCAAATATAATGAGCTCAAGATTCCAGTAAGTAACCAAATCCTACTACTAAACTCAAAGCACGTGCTGTGCATGGAAGATATAAATCAACCACCCAACTCGATAATTCAATTATCTTGAATGTATATTATAGGTTTATTTGTAAATTGTACTCTCACTAAATTCATTCAAAGGCACAAATAGTAAATAATTACTATTTTCTCACAACTTATGAAAAGAATAATTTCAATTCACAAAATTTCAAGAAAAACCAGAAACAAGAATACAACAAATTTACGTGGTTCAAGTTCTTGCGAACTCTATATCCACGGGGCAATCTTGATCATCTTCTTTTATTTAATACTTGTGGAAATTGGATATAAGATTTGTATATACAAAAAAAAATTTCTCAATCTAATAAAAAAATAGTCAACACTTGACTAAACAGATAAAGAAAAAACTTAATAATAACAAAATACAAATGCTTCCCTTCAAATATCTAAACAATAGATATTAAGCAAAAAAATAGCAATTAATTTATTATTATAGAAAGCAAACTCCACCTCAAGTTCTTTAACAAATCCTTAGCAAAAGAATAAGAAATTAATTCTACAAGAATAACAACAAAAATCAGGTAAATTCCAAAGAGTCGAGGACATCCAAAACCGAAGGCAACAAATAATACACATATCAAGATCTAAACCAAATCTTTAAAATAGGAGAAGTAGGAAACTAAAACAGAGAATAAAATGCATGTAATAAAGTGAACAGGAGATGTAGCCCCAAACCGAAAGCATCACAATAGGTATCAAAACCAAACATCCTAATATACAAGGAGATAATATACCTACAATTTTAGTGTACAACTTTAATGCAAAGGAACAAGATCTTACGTCATAATCAACTTCCAACCGACAATCACGACCTATTTCCTTTCGCATAAATGAAGAATAAGCTAGAGGAGAATAAGAAAGGTTCACATTTTTCACACATAAAAATCTCAAGATTTCACCTCCCTAACGTTAACAAAGACATAGCCCTTTCTTGCTCTCACACCCAAACAAAGCACCAAAACTTCAATGTATTTCCAATCAAAAACTCTTTCTCTCACACATCCAAAAGAAAAGCTTACGATGAAAAACCAGCCATTAAATGGCAATCACTTACAATTGTCTTTCTCAAAGAAGAAGAATAAGATAGAGAGGATAAAACAAGAAAGATTTACCTTCTTAAACAAGAATCCAAAGACTTCCCCACCTCTATCTTCCTCTCTTTCGCACAAGAAGCCAAACCATTCAAACCTTAGCTCTTTCTCTCGAATGGAACTTGCACTCACACCTGAAGCCTGGCTCTCCTTTCCTTAAATCCCTAAATGACTACTTCAATTTTTTTCCTCTTTTCATAACCCGCTGCGAGCAATCCATTAAAAATAGGAAAAGACAAAATAACCCCCCC
>NW_021319178.1:16968386-17019092 GCF_001605985.2 Dendrobium catenatum
AAAAAAAAATTGGTAAAATTGGTTTGCAAAACAAACACATAACGGTTCTAAAATTCCCACTTATACCGATAGATACCAATTTTCACTAGTGCCTAATTTATGAAAAAATTTGTGAAATTAAAATATAATAATATTAATGGTATGGCGAAGACAGTTTATGATTTGACTTATATTTACTCTAAAAAAAAATTATTTAACAAGATTAAAATACTAATTATTATAATCTACCCATCTTATAAAAAGTCGTCCCTGATATTTCTCTTAAGAATTTGGGAACAAAATAGATATAAATCAAATCCGTATGAAAATATTGTTAATGTAGTAAAATTATATAAAAATACTTGTATCCATGTATCACATGCTCAAAAATATCATATCAATGTCAACTCAGTGTCAGTGTATAATGTTCATGCTTAATATATATTATGTGATCAATATTAATAACAATAGAATAGTAGTAACATCAACATCATGGGTTAAATTAACAGTAAAGCCATATAGTGGCAGTAATTCAGTAGCATGCATTTTAATAATTATATTAAACAAGTAAATCTCCTAGCTATAATAATGTTTTTATAATATTAGTGTCAGTATCAGTAATTCGTTGGCTTATTAAACAAGTCATCACTATTTATCCATCGGCATAATAATAACTCCTTATAACTCTCAATTAGTATCACATGAATCAGTCAAGGATAGTATCATACCATAATATTTAAAGTAAAGCCCGTCAACCAACCATTCTGCATAGGTCAATCAGTTTCTAGCAAAGTTCAGTGAATAAACAGTCTTTACTTATTTTTCCCCCACACATATTATTACCAAAACATTATATTAAAATTAGCGACCAGCTATTACTCAATCACATACCCACATTCATTTTCAATATATTATAGTAAAATAAAGTATAATTTGGCTTAATTCAGTAAGTATAAAAGTGTCCTAACTGTAGATAAAAAAATATACTAAGTTGAATTTCAAAATTTTAAAAATTAATCAAATCATCATATATCATATATCATAATATTCTGAAGCTTTAATTGAACAAAAGCACTATTTTTATATGTAGAAATAAATTTTTGAATTGATAAAATTTGATGATTTTTCAAAATTATTTAGAAAAAAATTACACGATGAAAGTTTTACTAATACAAACTTATTCTCATTTTTTTCATAATAAAAATATAATTTTGAATTAGAAAAATCTCAAAAATATAATAGTTCCTTACAATGAGATGAGCAAATCTCGCAACACGATCAATTGATAAAAATCACTCTACAGCCTCTGAATCATATGTTTCTTTATTTTTTCTCTCTTATCTTGTCTCTCATTTTTCTTTTCTTTTTTTCTTTTCATTCTTTGTTAGCCCACTTAGGAAGAAAGAGATTTTAATATATTTAGACTTTATAATAAAAGAATTAAATAATATTAATATAATTATATAATTTAATCAAATTTTAGTATAAAATTATATAAATCTTTTTGGGGCTTCAAAAATTATAAAAAAAATATTTATAAAATAGACCAAATTATTTAAAATTTTTAGATGAAATCGATTTGCAAAATTGACACATGACAGACTCAAAACCCTTATTTATATCTATAGGTGTCAATTTTTTAAAGATTTACACCAATGCTCAAAAATTATGAAAATATTAGTGTAATTAAAATACTTTAATATATATGTTATTGCGAAGACATTTATGACTAAGACTTATAATGACTCCTAAAAATTTTTACTTAATTAGATTAAAATATGGGTTATTATAGAAACTCTATTTGTAGATAGCTTGAATACAAAACTATGAACTAGCTAAGCACTCCAATTTTGTAAGTATGTGGTGGGTATAATTGGTACATACTCAAAAAATTAGAGTACGTAATAGTATACTCTGACACTCCACTACTAAAATTCAATTAATTAACTTATCAGCTTCTAATAATTTTATACTCCAACAAAGTATGATATATAATTTTTAAGTACAATATGAGTATAATTATTGTGTACTTTGATACTTTACTCTAACCCTTATATGTACTTAGAAGCACAAGCATGACCATCTAGGAATTAATAATAACATCAATTGAAGTTTTTTTTAGAGCATTTTTTTAATATCTTCTAAAATTTTTTAACCTAAAACATAGGTTATTACTTCATTTCATTCATCAATATTAATCTAACTATCTTCCCACCTCCATCGAGATAGAAAAGAAATTCCTTATAAAAAAATAGAAATGAAATTCCTTGTCAAGTTATAAGATCTAGAAAAGAGGCAATCATAATAAAAAAAATATTTCAATTGATTGGTTATCTGATCAAACTCAAGAATTAGTTCGAAATTATTTGTCCACAAATATATTAAAGAAATAAAAACATTTAACATTGAACTTAAAGATGAAATGACTCAATTGGGTTAGAGCAAAAGTTTGTTTCTACAACTCCTAGGTTGTTTAAGGCAATGGCATTATTGGATCCAAATGTGTATGTGTGTGATATTCAACTTTACGAGCATGCCTACTTGGTGAGCTATTGACTTAGAACCTATGTGAAAATGCGGAGTAAAGAATAAAGAAAGAGAGGAAGATAGAATATATAGAATACTTTTGAAAATATAAATCTCAAGCTAGCACGGAATCCACTACAATCAATCAGGAAGTAAAGGTCCCAAAAGGTTCCTCATTATCCCTTATTAGAGAGCTATATAAAAGATTATACCAAAAAAAATCTACAATACTACACAGAATCCTCACACATTGTTACACATATTACCTTAGTGTCACGACCCGGCTCAGATGCTCGATTTAATGAGTCGAGAACTAAAAGTTGGATGGTAGAATCTAATCATTTTGGTTCATAATAAAATAATATTAAAACATGAAATTCCATTTCCTTTCATCTGAATAGCCACTAATAAAAAAAAATTCTCAAATACTCAACATTTATCTCAAATCATAAATTACATGTTATCAGTTACACGCTGCCTTTTATAGACGAACTCTTCTCTGTCTTCCATTTCTAAATCTTTGATATCTTACCTAAAACACAGTGGGTAATTATTAAAATAGTTAACATGCATAAAGTACAATACATGCAAATTTTGATGTATGTCCATTCATTTAACATTGAAATATATTTTCTTTCCTTAGTTCTTTATATTACATTCATTCCTTTATACATAATTTATTATATTCATTTATAGTATTTACTTTAATAAGCATTCTTTTTCTCATTTATTTTAAACATGAGCACCGTCTAAATGTACCCAAATGTACAACCTTTTTCATTTCCATTTCATTTTTCATAACATTTTCCTTTTAGTGCACAGGTTATACGTTATTTTCCCAACTAGTACCAAACGGGGGTGAACCCCTGTAAGTTTGCTTGCATATCTTTCCCTTATTATTCTTATATGTTTTATTTTCTTACATATATATATATATATATCCTTTGGCTTTCCTTTTTTTCATCTTTCATTTATTTTTCTATTTAATCATTATTTATACATTCGCGTATCTTACATAAAATATTACTTTTAACTGTAAGGAAATTTTCCAATATTTTAACGGATATAATTTATCAAAAAAATTATATAGAAGATTATATAATCATAAAAATTTTCAAATATTAACATTTATAATTTATGCAAAGAAATCAAATATTTAAAAAGACTGTACATAAAAATGTAATCATGAAATAACATAAATTTACCCACTTTGAATTTTTCAAGTCTTTGATCTTGTCACAACCTCAGCCTCCAATTTACGTTCTTGTTGAATTCCTTGAAGAACCTTATATCTACCACTTGATCTCTCCTTTCTAAAATCCCTAAAGCCATATAATATAACTTTATGAAATTAAATAACAATTTTTAAATAAAGTTTTGCAATAAAATTTACTTATAAAAAAAAATTTCTCAAAATTCCTAAATCCTTCTTCCTCTCCTAAATTTCTTTCACTTTGCTTTAATTGCTTTCTCTTTCTTTAAAAATATATCATTTCCTTTAGATGAAATAAAATGTCCAATTTTATAAAAAAATGGAAAGAAAAGTCAACAAACTTTCTTCCCTCCTTCCTTCAGTCATTTCTCTCGTTTCTTCCTAATCTTCACTTCTTTGGTGATAGGATTGAAGGGGAGTTGTTGATTTTTATCCTCAAACACAATGGATTGCTAGAAATGGCAAATTGAAAACTCAAAAACCCTCATATGCAAGTGCTCGATTCCGCACAGTCATTCGTCTATGTTGTTTCGTGGAAATCGATTCCCTTTCTGGAGTCACAACTATTTTTAGGAGGGATGGATGGTTCGGCTAAACCGGCCACCCAAACTGGTCCTTTACAATCTTCCCTTCTTTAAAAAAATTCATCATCAAAATTTAAAATAAGTTATAAGTGACATACCTTAACTAAATAGGTAGGGATATTGAACTTTAATTTCTGCTTCTTTCTCCATGTGGCATCTCTTTCTGATCCATACTTCCATAGAATTTTTCACAAAAGGCATTGCTCTATTCCACAATTATCTCACATCATATTCCAGTATCTTTTTAGGTTCCTCAACATATTTTAAATCAGGATGCAAGTCAATTGATTTGGACTAAATTCTCTTTAATTCATCTGACTTATATTTGAAGTACTTATATATTAAACACATTATGAATTCCTTACATATTCATTGACAGATCTAATATATAAGATATATTTCTAATCCTCTCTATGATTTTAAAAGGACTTATAAATCTTGGGTTCAATTTTCCTGTCTTTTCAAACCTTTGCACACCTTTTATTGGACTGACTTTTAAGAAAATAAATTCTCTCACTTCAAACTCAATTGGTCTATGCTTTGCATCATAATACTTTTGTTGCCTATTTTGTACTTCCTTAAGTCTGTCTCTGATCAATCTGATTTTTGTTAGTAGCCTCATATGCTAGTTCAGTTTCAATTATTTTTCTTTCACCTTCTTCTATCCAACACAAGGGTGTTCTACACTTTCTCCCATAAAGATCCTCGTATGTTGCCATTCCAATACTAGATTGGAAACTGTTATTATATGCAAATTCAATCAACGGTATATGAGTCTCCTAATTTCCTCTAAAATCTAATACACACAACCGTAGTAAATCCTCCAAAGTCTAAATTATCCTTTCTGATTGTCTATCTGTCTGAGGATGAAATATTGTGCTAAAAGTCAGTCGAGTGCTTATAGCTTCCTAAATTTTCTTCCATAATTTAGAAGTGAATCGAGCATCTTTATCAGAAAAATTGATTTTGGAATTTCATGCAATCTTATAATCTCATCCACATATGTTTTTGCCAATTTCTCCATTGAATATGTCTGATTAATAAGAAATGAGCTGACTTGATTAATCCGTCTATAATAACCCAGACTACTTCTCTATTCTGTCATGATCTGTGTAATCTAATCATAAAATCCATTGTAACGTCTTCTCATTTCCACTCAGGAATAGGTATATAAAGGCTGTAGTTGACCACTTGGTTTTTAATGTTATGCTTTAATCATCTGATAGGGAATACATTTTACCACAAATTTTACAATATTCCTCTTTAATCCTGGTCACCAAAATATTCCTCTCAATTCTTAATACGTCTTTTTACTACCTGGGTGAATTTTATAAATTGAGAGGTGAGCTTCTTACAATATCTCTTCTCTTATGCTTCTAATTTTTGGAATGCATATCCTTCCTTTATACTTTAAATAATTATTCTCTATTAATTACAAAGTTCTTTAATTATCATGCTTATATTTTTCTTAAGATCTCTTATAATTTTTCATCTTGAGATAATGAATTGAGCACTTTATCCTTCAAGGTAGATTGAATCACCACTTGATTTAATATCGTGTCTTTCGTATTTCTCTGATTGACCACTAACAGCTCTGGTCTTTTCATGTTTTTGATTATCTGCTCCTGCTAGGTGATTAACCAATTTATATTTCCAAGAGTTTTCCTTATAAGTGCATCTGCAATCACATTTTTCTTTCCAGGATGATATTGTATGTCCAAGTCTTAATCTTTAGTGAGCTCTAACCATCTTATCTGTCTCAAATTAAGTTTTTTTTTTATTGAAAATATATTTGAGACTCTTATGATCTATAAATACTTCACATCTGACCCTATATAAGTAATATCTCCATATTTTGAGTGCAAAAATTATAACTGCCAATTCTAAATCATTGGTGGGATAATTTCTTACATGAATTTTTAATTGCCTGAAAGCATAGGCCATCACTCTACTATACTGCATTAATACACATCCAAGTCCTCTTAATGAAGAATCACATAAATTTTGAAATCCTTTTGAACCTGATGGAATTATCAAAATTGGGGCAGTCACTACACAATTCTTTAACTTCTAAAAAGCTTCTTCACACTGATCACTTCATATAAATTTCACTATTTTTTGAGTTAATCTGTATAATCACATCTCAATCTAAGATAATCCCTCTATAAATCTTCTGTAATAACCAACAAGACCCAGAAAACTCCTCACCTCTGATACTGTCGTTGGCCTTGACCAATCTAAAATAGCTTGAATTTTATTCTAATTAAATGAAATACCTTCACCATTAATTGGATGTCCAAGAAAGTTTATACAGCTCAGCCAAAATTCACACTTAGAAATTTTGGCATAGAACTTATTATCCTTTAATGTTTGCAACACTGTCCGTAAATAATTGAAATAACTCTCTTTATCTCTTAAATAAATTAAGAATCATCTATAAACACAATCACAAAAATATTCAAAAATGGTTTAAAAATTATGTTCATCAAATCTATAAATATAATTGGTGCATTTGTCACTCTAAATGTCATTACCATAAACTCATAGTAATAATATCTGGTTCTGAAAGATATCTTTGTTATATCTTCCTTAATGCGTAGCTAATGGTATCAAGATCTCAAATCAACTTTATAGAAAACTATAACTCCTTCCAGTTGATCAAAAAGATCATCAATTCTGGGTAACAGATATTTATTCTTAATAGTAAGCTTATTCAGTTTTCAATAATATATGCACATTCTGAAGCTCTCACCGTTCTTCTTTATAAACAGTACTATAGTTCCTCATAGTGAGGAACTTGGTTTGAAAAATCCTTTATCTAGTAATTCTTGTAATTGACTTTTAAGCTCTTGTAACTCCTTGGTTGTCATTCTGTAAGGTGTTCATGCCTTTGGTTCTGAACCTCGTATCAACTTAATAGTGAAATATATTTCTCTTTCTAGTGATAATCCTAACAAATCATTTAGAAATACTTCTGGATATTCTTTGATTATAGGTATATCATTCAACTTTTTAACTTCCTGATTTGTATCATTTACATGAGCAAGAAAACACTGACATACTTTGGATACAAATTTGCATGCTTTTATATAAGTGATTATTATTAAAGAAATTTCTCTCTCTTCATAGAATTTTAATTTTCTTTCTCTAGGAAAATTAAATTTAATAATTTTCTATTGTAGTCAATAATCACAAAGTAATTTAATAACCAATCAATTCTAAATATCATGTCAAATTCTTGTAATGGAAAAACATTCATTGATGTTTTAAACTCTCTTTTCTTAATTTTGAAAGTTACTTGACATACACAATTTACATTCACAACAGATCCATTTGACATCAAAACTTACAAAATTGTATTAATTCCATAAACATTCAAATTTATTGATTTAACAAATGCCTCTGAAATGAAGGAGTGTGAGGCTCCTATATAAAAAAGGATTATATATGCTTTTCTTGAATTGTTGCCTCACCTACAAAAGTTACATAAAAATAGCATAAACATACATCATTCCTTTAATAATATTTTCATAATACATATTTATTCATTTTTAATTTTTATCACCTGTAATTACTTCAAGTGAATCCTTAGCATGCTTTTGAGTCAGTGCATATACTCTAGGCAGAGTATTATGTCGGCTTTGACTTGATCTTGGAGTAGAAACATCTAATTCTATCATTCTTTATCTTTTAACATTTCTCTGAGATCTAGTGCTTATCCTTAATTATTCTATTGGTCTTTGCCCCAAAGTAGGACAGTTCCTCGCCATGTGACCCTGTTGATGACACCATAAGCAAGTGTTTGCACCAAATAAATATTCTCTTTATGTTGTTTTCCATATTTACGACAACTGTTCACACTTGAACTATCTCACTACTACTAGACTTTGTCTTCTTCCAATTAAACTTCTCACCTTGTAAAAGAGATTTGCTATGTGAATCCTGAGGAGCTCCCATAACTTCACCACATTTTTTCTTCTAAAAATTATGTCTCCTTTAAGTGTTTTACAAGTCCATTTCTATCCTCCTAGCCCTTTCCACTAATACTAAATAATCTTCAATCTCAAATGGAATAGAATGATGTATAGTTGCATCCTTCAATCTAGATAAAAATTGATGATATTGTTCCTCTGCAGTATGTATTAAGTGAGGAGCATATCTTGATAATATTGTAAATTCAGTTTCATATTGCATAACTGATTTATCTCTTTATATCAGTCTCATAAATTTATCTTGCATCTACCTCCTTGTACAAGGAGGCACGAACCAATCTCTCAATAGTTTTATAAAATCATCCCACTTAAATTGCATGTCTTGAATCCCTCCCTGTTTTATTTTTATGCTGACCTCTCCACCACATTTATGCTTCACCATCAAGAGTAAAGACTGCTAGGAAAACTTTCATCTCCTCTGGATAAAACATTCCTTCTAAAATCTTTTCAATTCTTAGTCACTAGTTTTCAGCTTCAATTGATCATTCTACTATTTTAAATAATGGTGATCTTATATCTTGAAATAATTTGATATACTTATCCATAAGCATTCCACCGCCACTGCTAGTTCCTAATGGTTGATTCCTTGAGTTTTGAATCAACTGAGTCATAGTTATCATCATTTGTACCAGTGCATCAGGATTAACATTAACATTAGACACTGGTCTTTCCACTTCCTCTACTTCCTCCCCTTCATCAGGATTATTTTGGTTCATATTTTTAATAAGATAATTCATTATACATTAAATCTTTAAATCATTAATAATCATCCTAATGGCTCTTCAAGTGTGATTCATATTTTTAATTAGGCTCTGATATCATGTTAGTCACGACCCGGCCTGGATGCTCGATTTAACGAGGAGAGAACTAAAAATCAGACGGTAGGATCTAATCATTTCAGCTCATAAACAAAATAAAATTAAAACATTAAATTCTCTTTCATTTCATCTGAAGAGACACTAACAAAAAAAATCTAAAATACTCAGCATTTATCTTAAATCTTAAAATACCTATTATCAGTTTGTCTGTCATTTCTAAATCTTTGATATCTTACCGAAAATATTTATTAGTGAAATGAGTTTATAAAGTAAACTCAATGGATAAGTGTTAAAACAATTAACATGCATAAAGTATAATACATATAATCTTTGATATATATCCATTCATTTAACATTGAAATACATTTTCTTTCTTTAGTTCATTATATTACATTCATTCCTCTATAAATCATTTATTATATTCATTTATAGTATTTACTTTAACATTTATTCATTTTTTTATTTATTTTGAACATGAGCACTGTCTAAATGTACCCAAAGGTGCAACCTTTTCTATTTTCATTTCCTTTTCCATAACCTTTTTTCTTTTTCGTGCACGAGTACATTGCTTCCCAACTAATACCATGCAGGGGTGAACTCATATAAGTTTGTATGCATATCATTTCTCTTATTATTCTTATAAGTTTCAATATATATATATATCCTTTGGCTTTCCTTTTTTTCCATCTTTCATTTATTTTTCCATTAAATCATTATTTATAAATTTGTATATCTTACATAAAATTTTACTTTTCACTATAAAGAAACTTTCCAACACTTATAACGAATACAATTGATCAGAAGATTATATAGAATATTATATAATCATAAAATTTTTCAATTTTTAATGTTTATAATTTATGCAAAAAAAAATCAAATATTTAAAAAGACCATGCATAAAAATATAGTAATGAAATAATATAAATTTACCCACGTTTAATTATTCAAGTCTTTGATCTTGTCACAACCTCAGCCTCAAATTTACGTTCTTGTTGAATTCCATGAAGAACCCCACGTCTACCACTTGATCTCTCCTTTCTAAAATCCCTAAAGGCATACAATATAACTTTATGAAATTAAATAACATAATTTAAATAAAGTTTTACAATAAAATTTACTTACAAAAAAGAAATTTCTCAAAATCCCTAAATCCTTCTTCCTCTCCCAAATTTCTTTCACTTTGCTTTAATCGCTTTCTCTTCCTTTAAGAAAATATCATTTGTTTTAGATGAAATAAAATGACCAAATTAAAAAAAAAAAGGAAAGAAAAGTCAACAAACCTTCGTCCATCCTTTCTTCAGTCATTCCTCTCGTTTCTTCCTAATCTCCACTTCTTTGGCGATAGGATTGAAGAGGAGTTGTTGATTCTTATCCCCAAACACAATGGATTGCTAAAAAAGGTGAATCAAAAACTCAAAAACCCTCCTATGCAAGTGTTTGGTTCCAACGAGTCGTCTGTCTCTGTTGTTTCGCGAAAACTGACCCCCTTTCTGGGGTAGCGACTATTATTAGGAGGGATGGCCGATTCGGTTGAACTAGCCACCAAAACCAGTCATTTACACTTAGACACGTATAATCCTTTGATTGATAGAAAAGAAGGGTAAGGTTGGAAGAGCTCTAACAAGTTGTCTCTATATGAGCACAGCAATTAGGAGTCTCGCGAATATGTGGATTCTTGCATCTTTGCTTGGTGACCTTGCATGAGAATGATTGCACTTAGATGAGAGCGAATGGTGGAAATGGTGGGTCCAAGTATGTAGCGAGTGCCTAGTTGCTAGCTTGATGAGAAACCCTTGATTTGCCCCGTAAAATGGCAAGCTCTCCTTGACAGTATCTATCAAGTAACACCTATTAATCATGTTGGATAGTTTTTTCCCATGGGTTTCAAGTGATTAACACTTATCATATCATTAGATAAATTCCTATTGTGGGTCCCCGTAAAGGGTGAGCCACCACCTACCTACTAAATACCTATTTAGGAATATGAGAATGTACAAATATATTGAGAAGGGCCTTCATCTTACCATGCTAACTTGGCTTCCATATAGGATTAACATAAAATCAAAAAAAAATTAATGTTTACTAATTTCAACGATACTTTGATAGATTAATCTCATATTGTGCACCATCATTATAGCAAAAGTTTCTTGCAAATTGGATACATGTTTTTGTTGATGTGATTTACTTTTAATCAGTAAGTTGTCAACATACAACCCAGATTTCTTCCCTTATAATATTTTAGAATAATACCTATAATTATTTTGTAAGTTGTCCTCACATTCCTTAACCCAACAGCTCAAAAAATGATGAACACATAACAAAAGTGATAAAAATGTTTTAAAACTTATTTTTTAGCTTAAAACTATATCTTATAATTTCTTAAGGTATTTACATGATTTGAATGTTTATTTATTTTATTTATCAATATGTGAAAATAACTCTAAATATATAATTTTATGTTTTTATCATATATCCAATTTACTTTTAAATATGATGTTGATCATATATATTTCATAGCATGTTTAATTAGAATTAAATTTTATATTGTAAACATTAAGCTTGCTTTGTTAGTTTTGAATAAGGTAATCATTCAATTATTATTATAGTTAAGAATAATGAGCTTAATTTGAATGATACTAATATTTATTAATTATTTGCTTAGTAGTTTTATAAATTTTAATAATAATGCATCAACCCTATTTAAAACTTATTCCATATTTATTCAAATCAATATTAATCAACATCAAAGGAAAGAATATCTCCCTTCAAAAATAAGAAAGTGGTGAAATTTCTCCGGTGATAGTGGATACTTTAATCCAACCCTAGGATTTTTTTAACGTGACTTAGGGATCACCTTAGGTTTCTTTGTTAGCTAACTTAGAGAATTTTATTTGAGCTCAAATTTGGTTTGTTTATGCCCTGAGATCAGGTGATCTCATGGTCCAAATTTCACTAGTTTTGGTGCTGATTTGGTCCACTAATTAGGAGCCAGAATATCTCCCCATTAAAAATGGCCTAGAGCTTAATTAAGTCAATAAAAATTATTATTAATTCTAAAATTCATCTGAAATAACTCTAATTGACCATAATTTTGCCCTTAATCAGTGATAATTGAAATCCCTTTAATTTGACATCAAACGTAACCTTAGGAGCCAGAATATCTCCCCATTAAAAATGGCCTAGAGCTTAATTAAGTCAATAAAAATTATTATTAATTCTAAAATTCATCTGAAATAACTCTAATTGACCATAATTTTGCCCTTAATCAGTGATAATTGAAATCTCTTTAATTTGACATCAAACCTAACCTTAATTTAATTTTAAGTTAGAATTAATGTTTAATCAGTTTTAATTAGTTAAAAAATATTAAAAATCCCAAAAAAAATTTAAACACTTGATGATTACTCCATAGATCATTTATAATATTTGGAGTTGATTTTAAGAAGTTTAGGACTTATTTGGGTTCAAATCATTAAAAAGGATCCTTAATTAAGATAATTAAATAAATCCTTAAACAATCCAAATTTCTAAAATTCATTAGTAATTATAAAAAACTCCAAATCAATCAAATTCAAAGGCTAAAAATATTAAACTACCAAAATATGGTCAAAGTTAAAAAATCAATAATTTGGTCAACCTTAGATTAAAATCAGGCTAAAACTTCTAAAAATCATAACATTTCATAAAAAACTTTAAATTGAGTGTACTAATAGTCTAAAAACTCATAATAAGGTCTAGTATTTATTAAAATCTGAAAAACCTCAATATTAACTTTAATTTTAAAAGTTAACTTTTGACCCCTTAGTTAACACATTTAGATAATTCATAAAATCCATTAATTAATTAAAATCTAAGAATTTTCTAATTTGATTAATAAAATGCTTAATCAAACTCTTAAAATCCGTAACTAATTCTTTTAATATTAATACATCCTTTAATTCTAACCAACTAAATTAACTTAATCAACCCCGACTACTACTAGGTAATCCAGGCCTATGAAGCTATTAGCTTAGCCTCAAGGAAGGTGAAATAAACTTCATGACCTTGGTGTGAAATAAAGGTAGTAATTATTTAACCCTTAAAATATATTTAAGTAAATTCTTAATATATTAATATTTAAACTCTAATATAAATCTCCCTTTAAGTCTTAACAAACTAAGAATTTTATGTAACTTTAACTAACTACCTAGCTTAGGACCTACCCCAGCCACATGACCTTCTATACACACTTTAGATGATTTGCTAGGATAACCAATTCTAGATTTAGGATAGGACGGTGTTTACTTTTCTGCTATATGCTAGATTTTCTAAATTTTTATTGCATATTGTGGATGACTATATTTGTTGTGTTTGCTTACTTTTATTGCACTATGTAGATGATTGATGTGTTTGGCGACTAGATTACCCTTCGGATAAAAATGATATGGATGTTCACATAATTTTTTGTAGGTGGTCACGCTCATGCAGAGAAATAAAAAATGGTGCTAAATTAATAAAAATCAATTATAAAAAAGTTTGCACATGTGCTTCAGTTGCTAAGCTCCCAAGTAATAAAAAGAGCATGGCTATTGTGTTTATTTATTTTTCTGCACATATATAACTGTTTGGGAATATATTTTTGATTTATCAACTGCTTAGGATAACCATGTAGGAGAGTTTAGAATTTTATTTCATATTAAATATAATTTATGCAAGAGTTAAGTGTTGTCAAAGTGAAGTTTTGAGTTGGGATATATAGATCCAAAGGTTTGATTCCAAAGAGAAAAGGACACCCCTTAGGGGAGTAGCCCTTTTCTATTTGGAGATCCAAATTCTGATCACTTCTTCCTTACCCAAAGAGGAAAGAGTGGCCTTCACCTTAAAGGAAGAGCCCTCTTGTCCATTTGGATAGCATACTACGAAGAATCCAAGAAGCCTGATGGAGAACAAGATTGAAGATCTAAAGATTAAGAGTATCCCACTCAAAACTACTTGCATTTTTATTAGGTTTAGAATTTGGGTTGTTGTTAGTGGTACTCGGTCTCTTTACTTTCTATAGGACCCCGATTTATAATAAGCAAGGCAATTTGCCTATGAATATTTAGTAATTAATTCATTTATATTTGATGTGTATATATGATTGTCTTTAGGATTGCCTATTTTTTCTTATTTTTTGGTATTTGTGTGTCGCTTTTTCTTTCACCTGGATATATAAAACTCATAAGGGTGTGAAAAAATTTTATACTCATAATTCAAAGGTTTAAAATTTAGAGAGTTAAATAATATAGAAATATAACAAATCTAGAAAATTAGCAAGGAATCGACCCCAGGGTCGCATGCATATTTTTGTATTTCTTCTCTCCTTATTATAGACCCTTCCCCTCCTACGGGTAGAGTCCAAATAATCTGACCTTTGAGGATGAGGTTTCAAATCTGGGGAAGCCCAGTCTTTTAAAAAATTATTTTCTAAGCCTATTTTTAACTTTCAAGCATTCATATTTGTAGTTGTCGACTAGCATGCATCATATTAGAAACACATTTTAAAGAGTCAAAAAATTTATTGCATTAGTCCTTAGCATTTTTCACCTAACATAAGTTGAAGGGGACAATTAGAAAAATCTCTTGATGTCGGTCCTAGCTCCTCAAAACCTTAAAGAAAATATCCCTACCACTCTTTCATAAAAAGATTGGATTCATCTATTTTAATTCGATTAGGTGGTTAGCTGGCTCCCTAATCCATGCCGGAGTAAGTCCAAATCTTACACTACATTAGTTAGGTTCAAATGACTGTGATCTAGTGTCCAAATTTAGATCCAGGATCCAGGGCATATTATCAATTATAAGACCCCCAACCTTCGAGAATATAATCCTAAATTTCTAATAAAATGGTCAACTTTAATTAAATCTCATTTCAATCCAAAATATAAATCCCAACACTTAAATTAAGATGGGACAATTCTGGATGGTTCTGGAATCTCAAAGTCTCTCCTACTTTTCTTCCCTTGATTTCGTTAATAACTTCTCAACTTTGCTCTAATCCCTTTTTAAATTCCAAAAATTCACCTCTTTTTCGTATCACTCCTAGAAAATCTTTAACAAAATTTTGCCACTATTTTAATTGAGAGTTTTTATAGGAGACTCTGTCTCCCTATGATGTAATTAACTACGAAAGCTTGTGCTCGAAGGAGACTTAGAACCACACATACACCTTATTTTAAAAAGTTGACTTTTCAAAATTTATATTAGATTTCTTTGGAAAGATTAAAGATGATCGTTATCATCGTATTCAAAGAATTATCATTGAATGATATTTTCTCCCTTTAGGGAGATATATCTTTCCTTTATAAAGCTTTGGATATAAACTTAACAATCGCACTTCTTGATTATTGTACTTAGATATTTAGTTGAAACTCATTTTTGTCCTTTGGGGTCATATGAAGTTCTCTTTAGCATCTAGACATAATATTCTAGATGAGATTCACAATTCTAAATCTGAATCATATTCTGACATTCTATTTTCACCTTTCCAGGTGATATACCTTTTCCAATAGGATAATTCAATTTTAGAATTAGAATTTAACTTTAATTTCAAAATTTTCAAAGAGAATTAAGTTTTACAAAACCTATTTTCAAAACTCAACATACAAACTTATTGAGTTAAATTAGCCGTCGTGCTTCCTACAGTCTCTACTGCTGGGTTGATGAAGTAGGGTTCCGCTACTATGGACTTTCTTATGGCGTGTTGAGTAGAAAGAGTTGCCAATGATCCAAGCATATTTGAGCATATTAGATCTAACCTTTTAAACCCATTAGAATCCTAAGCTTCAAGCTGTTAGAAGACTTCATAATATTCTGGCTCTATTTATTAGAGTGTATAGCCACAAAATTCTTTTTTCAGACCTTTGAAATCTAGGTGTATTGGGAAGGTTGTGTCTTGAACTTTTAAAAGATTACCTGTATATACTTTGAAAAAAAATTCGTTGTATTCTTCAGCATGAAAGAATATTTATATTGATAATTTTAAATAATTATTCGAGAATCTCGGCATGCAGCATGATGTCTATCTGAATAAATATTTAAAATACCCCCTCTCTCGTAGGGACATTTTAGCATTGAATAAATTTTGAATTTTATGATTTTAAATATTTATTTGATGATTTTGGCGCATAGTATGATGTCAACCCAAATCAATATTTAAAATATCCCCTATCTTGCACGGACATTTTAAGATTGAATAAATTTGGAATTTTGAGACTTTAAATATTTATTCAAGGATTTTGGTATATAGCACAATGTTAATCCGAAAAATATTTAAAATGCCCCCTGTGTCGTATGAATATTTTTTATAGGCTTTGTATTTTAAGATTTTAAATATTTATTTAGGGATTTTGGCACAAGATACGATATTGACCCAAATAAATATCTTAAATGCCCCCAGTCTTATTGAGAATTATGAAATGTATTCTTATGACATAAGAGAATTTCAAAATGCAAGATGTACTTTATATCAAAGAATGTATAAATATTTCATAATAGTTTAACACATAGTTATTCTTATGCATAGTATTTATTCAGGTATTGACTGTTGATTTGCAGTATAGGCCTCTGACTGTCTAGATTGATTAATTGATAAACTCTTCCTTAAAACACCTTCTTGATGCTAAAAGGGCCCTCCAATTAGATATGCATTTGCCACCGAAATTTTTTTTTTTTTTTTGTGGGATGATTGGCCTTCTCAGCTCTAGAACTAATTCCCCTTCTTGAAATGTGCAAGGACACACCTTAAGATCAAAATATTTTGTCATTTTTTCCTCGGTAGATTTCCAAATTTTGTTAATATTTCAATCTAACTTCGTCGAGCGCATCGAGCTCTTCCATTCTTAAGCAAGCATTTTACTCTTGAGAGAGATCATTATGGATTACTATTTAGAGTGATGGCAGTTCAACTTCTAGTGGCAATACTGCTTCAACACTAAACACCAGTGGATAAGAAGTGGCTTTATAGGATTTATGTAAGTTATATGATACACCCATAGCTGCTCTTACATCTTTGTATGCCACTCTCTTCTCTTCATGGTGAGGATCTTCTTCAATAATTTTACCAATGTTTTGTTGAAAGCCTTTACCAAGCATTTTGCTCTTTGATTTTATAAATATGAATATTGCCAATCGATCTTATATCGATCCACAAGCTTGAGAATTTTTTTACTCTTGAAATTTGTATCATTATCTGAGATTATGCAGCATGGCACACCAAATATTTAGATAATATTATGGGTAATGAAATTTATCACATACTCGGATGTGACTTCTTTCAATAGAGCTGCTTCTGCCCATTTTGAGAAGTAATTTATTGCTGCCAGAATAAAGTGGTGTCCTACTGAAGATGGTGGATCTATCAGCCCGATTATATTTATACCACAGCATTTAAATGGTTAGGATGCTATTATAGGGTGCAGTGGATTTGGCAATGAATGTATAACATCATCATGGATTTGACACTTGTGGCACCTCTTGGCATGGTTAATATAATATATAACCATGGTCGGCACATAATAACTCATTCTCTTGATTTTATCAGCCACCTTAGGACCTAACTGAAGTGCTCTACAAAGCCTTTCATGGACTTCTACTACTACTTTATCAGCTTCCTCGGTCTCCAAGCATCTCAACCACATTTTATCAAAAACTCGTCGATATAATGTATCATTGATAACTGCATATCACGACACACTTTTTTCAATTTGTGTAGTTAGAGATTTATCCATTAGGAGTTTTCTTTCTTTGAAATAATCAATGAAGGGTTGCCTCTAATAATCTTTCTCCTTAACATCAAGGCAATGCAAGTATGATTTTGAGTATCTACTAGCCTTATGTCTCTTGACTATAGGCTTTCTTCTGGTTAATTTTTAACAATGATCTATTGGGGGGGTTAAGGATCAAATGGGTTGTATCCTGCTAGCATGAATGTGGTATTCCCTATGCATATGAGAATTGCAAGATTGTTGGCTCTAAGACACGATGGTTGTGAACCATAATTTGTATAGGCATCTCCTTGTCGGTGTTTAACACATCCTTGGCTAATTTTGCTAGGCAATCTACCTTGGCATTATGACCTTAAGGAACTCAAGCTATTCTAATATTTCAAACTTGTTTTAGAAGCTCAAGATCTCACCGATTATAATGTGCCAATTCAAGTTTTCCAACCTTGTATAATCCGATGACTTGATTTATCACAAGTTGAGAATCAATAAAGATTTGGAGATTTTGGATTCTTACATCAATCGTAATATAAAGTCCTGCTATTAGAGCTTCATATTTGGCTACATTATTGATCTGAGGTTCAGTCAAACTAATTGAAAATCTCACTTTATCTCACTCAGGTGCTTATGATACCCCGTCAAAGTATATCTCCCAAAATGGTAGTTTTTCATCTTCCATGACTTGCATGATTTGTTCATCAGGAAAATCATTGTTGAGTTGAGAATGAAAAGTCCATATAGGTTGTTAAACCTACGCAATTGTCCTAAGATAAACCAAGAGGCGGTGAATTGATTATTTTAAAAACACTTAATAAATTATAGAAAAAAACTATTTAATAATTATTTAAAACATACTTTTAAACCACAATAACAAATTGCATTAAATAAAATACTGAAATAAAAAGAATGTAATGATTTATAGTAGTTCGATCCAACAAGACCTACGTCCACTCCCTGAAGATTCCCTCTTCAGGTATTACACTATTACCAAAGTGACTCCCCTTTTACCCCCACAATAAGGTGGAGAAGCCTTTATAATTTTCCTCTCTTCCACCAATCCCAGTGCAGCAGAGTACTGTCATCCTTTCATACCCTTTAAATGTCAGCAGTGTACTATCATCCTTTCACACCCTCTAAGCTTCGGTAGAGTACCAACATCCTTTCACCCCCTCCAAGTGTTGATATAGTATCGGATCTTCTCCAAAGATCTTTTCTTGAGCAACTAGAAAGAAGAAAGGAAGAGAATTGATAAAAAAACAAAAGAGAATCTTACCTTTTAGTAACCTTGTGAAACCCTTTACACTTCACTTGCAAGAACTCTCTCACAAACACTCTTCCAAATCACACTTTCACTTTCTCTCTAAGAAATCACGAAGACTAGATTAATCCAAGTCAATTGCTAAGGACTTTTTATATGAAAGTCATGAAAAACTATCCAGAAAACTAAAAATTTTAATTTTTAGCATCCACAATCATACAGTATGTTCAACAATCATACATACAAACAATTTAAAATTTTCTTGTACGAACTTGTATGAACCATTTTCGTACATGATGATCATGCAATACGAACCTATATCGTACAATACAAATTGTTCAAAAAATTGTCAGGATGAAAGAGATCTAATCTTTTCTTACTCTAGACGTCATCTGTACAAAGAGTAATTCATACATTACCATTAGTTCAAAAAAAATTTTATGATCATTAGGACAAACTTGTATGTATCTATTTCATACTTTGGACATCGTATGTATAAATTTCTCTTGATATAATACGAATAGTGCTTAGAAAACTTTCTTAATTTGATTTGTATAACTTAATTACAATAACACTTCTTAGACTCAATAAAAATAATTAAGCAATAACACTCCCCCAATTTGTGTAGGCAATAATTGAATATATCATCCCATATGAATATAAATCGTACAGTACAATTAGTTTTAAAAAAAAATTATAAAACTTTAACACTTCCCCAGTATGTTTGTGCATCATTACTTAATTACAGTAACACTTCTCAGACTACACTTCTCTTTGGATTTCAGGTTAGATAATTGGTGAGAAAGCTCCGTCTTCCTGTTCGAATCTCCCGCAATTTTTCACAGCCGGTGGAGCAGTCGCTAGATGATCATCGGTGTTTCTCTGCCAATGTCATGGCTGCTTCGCAACCTTCAGGCCCTCTATGTACCTTTGGTAGAGGTATGAATGGTGTGGTTATCAGAGAAGGGGTGAGACCTCCGACACGTCAATCTCTGGTTGAAGGAAAGGGAAAGAAGGTGATGGTGGATGATGTAGCGGCTAGGAGGAATGTGGATCCAAAGGAGATTCCAGGTACACACATTCTTGATTCTTTGACGTCAGATGATGTAATCTTGAAGGATTATAGATTTTCTGGAACTTTTGAGATGAATGAGGGTCGAAACATGGGAAATGATCTGAAACCTGAGGATGCTCAGATGATGGATGAGAACCATGATCTCAGAAAGGGTTATGGGACGGATTCGATGAATGACAGAATCTTGGTAAATAATATGGAGGATCACAATAAACTGGATGGTATGAAAGAGGTTATTGAAGCTTGGAAAAAGCCGAAACAAATCAAGATTGATTTTAACAGAGAAAAAGTTGAATTATCAGAAGATGGGATTGCTTTCAGGCTTAATTCGGATATGGAATCAAAAAATACACAAGTTTTGAAACATTCAATAGCAATAAAAGTTTTGGGAAACAATGTGCCTCTCTCAGGTTGCATCGTAGAACTGAGAAGGCAATGGAGTAAGTATGGTGGATTCTACATGACGTCAATTGGTATGAATTGGATTCTTTGTTCATTCTAGACGGAGGAGGCTGTGGAGGAAATTCTCAATGGCAGACCGTGGTATGTTTGTGGCTGCATTGTCAGCATGGATAGATGGTCCCCTACTTTTGATCCCTATTCTTTCAAGGGGATCCCCGCTCCTGTCTGGATCAGATTTCCATGTTTGCTGCTATACTGCTGGGATGAGGATAATATAGCGAGAATTGCATCTCGTTTTGGAGCACCAATGTACATAGATGGAAATACATTTCGATGGGGGAAATGAGAATTTGCTCGTGTTTGTGACAAGATTGATTTGGAGAAGAAACTACCGTGGAGTTTGGGTAGAAGGGGGAGATTTTTCCAACGGGTGGAGTATGATAAGGTTGATTTGATTTGTTATCATTGTGGTCAAGTGGGACATGATAAGGTTGAATGTCCTGATGGTGTAGTTTAGGGGATTACAGATCAAAATATTAGAAAGACAGATGCTGATACAGGTGAAGTAAAGAAGAAAATTTCTGAAGCCAATCCCTCTGTGATTAAGTCTGAATATGGCCCGTCAATACATGTTCAATTTAAGAATAAATTGTTTACTAAGGATAGAGCTATTAGAAGAAGAGTGAATGATCATAATGGAATCAGGATGGAGAATTTGGGGAACAAAAATCAGAGGAATAATATGCAAAAACAAATTCCAATTGAAAAGGAGGTTGCTGTTGTTGTGGATATTCCTGATATGGTTTCTAATAAATGGCCAGGTGGAAAGAAAACTGCTGAAGACAAGATGCCAACTATTTCTGTAACTAACAGATATGCTGTTTTGCTTGAAGACATCGGGGAAGAACCACTGGAAAAAATTGAGGAGATTGATAAACTGAAGAATACGGATACCCCCTACAATGAGGAGGTTGTTGTTGCTGGAGATACGGGTATGGAAGTAGATGATCCAGGTATTGTAAATAATGGCATGGCTATTCACAGTGGTGTTAATAAAAATAAACTTGCCAAAGAATTAAAATCTTTGGGACCACTAGAACCAGGATATAAAAAGAAGAAGAGGGATGGAAGGGTAAATTCCATGAGTGGGGAGAGATCCCCATCAAGGGTGTAATGTCTTCTCTATTATTTTGGAATTGCAGGGGGGCTAGAAAGAAGGAGGCCTCCTTGTACTGAAGGAGATTGTTAGAGATCAGGACGTCTTTTTTATTGGGTTAATGGAGACCAAAATGACCAGCATTGATAGGAGGGATGTTGATTGCCTTATTAAGAATTATTGGGAGTATTTCCATTACCCTGTTGTTGGTCTTTCAGGGGGTGTTTTGGTGCTTTGGAATAACAAGATTGTGTATTTTGTGGTGGAGGAGACTTCTTCCCAATTGATTATTGGGGACCTCTCGGTTCCTAGCCTTAGGTCTTGGAAGGTTTCCACTATTTATGGGAGCCGATGTTGTAAGGAGAGGGAGAATCTTTGGAGCTAGCTTGGAGGGTACATGAAGGATTTTATTCCTTCTATCATTGGTGGGGATTTCAATTGTATTTTGAATAAGGAGGAGAAGAGAGGAGGTAAGAGGTTCCTTTTTTCCAAAGGGCCTGGAGATATGAAGTGTTTTATGACAAACTCAGATTTCCATGATGTGAGAAGCATTGGACCAAGGTTTACATGGTGCAACAACAAGGAAGGAGCCTCTCGAATTTGGGAAAGGCTAAATAGGTGCTTGGTGAACTCGGTTGCACTTCAAAAGCTTCCTTTTGCTCATACTAGACATCTAGCAAGAGTGGCATCGGATCATAGTCCAATTGTCTTCAAATTGGATGAAAGGGTGCGTCTCAAGGTGAAGAACATCAAATTTGAGGATACATGGAGATCTTATCCAGTGGCTAGGACTATTGTGTACCATTCATGGAGGAAGAATGATTTTGGTGATGAAGGTATGATCCTATAAAGGAAGCTTAATAGAACGCTAGAAGCATTATTTTTTTGGAGTAAAAATAAGTGCAAAGACTTAAATGAGCTAAAGGAAAGTCTGAAAAGGGAAATACTTGAACTTCAAAACAAAGAGGCTGTGGGAGAAGATTGGTCAGGTGATGATCTTCTTGTGCTTAGAAGCAAAGTTCATGAGCTTAATGTGACATTGAGGAGATTATCAACTTGGTGGAATCAAAGGGCAAAAGCA
This sequence comes from Dendrobium catenatum, assembly GCF_001605985.2. Lineage (NCBI taxonomy): Eukaryota > Viridiplantae > Streptophyta > Magnoliopsida > Asparagales > Orchidaceae > Dendrobium > Dendrobium catenatum. Next base: position 16,991,212 of record NW_021319178.1, read on the forward strand.
AGGTGGCATGAGGAAGGAGACACAAATTCAAAGCTATTTCACAATTTTGCTACGGCAAGAAGGAATGGTAATAGGGTGGTTCAAATTAAAGATGTGCACAATAACTTGCAAGAGGAAGATGATCAAATTGAGAAGGTTTTCATTCAGTATTTTGAAGCAAAATGGCAGTCCAGAACTTGTGATTTATTAGGTTGGCCATCGGTTTCTGAGAACTAGAGATTGAATTCGGATGAGGTAGCTGCATTGACTTCAGAATTTTCTGTTAATGAACTGCAGGTATCAGTTTTTCAGTAGGGGAATAACAGATCTCCAGGTATGGATGGAGTCACTTCCTCTTTTTATAAGTGTTATTGGGATATTGTTTGGGAAGCTTTGTGGAATGCTACTAAATGCTTTCTAAATTCTAGCCATATGAATATGGATTGGAAGGACACTCTTATAGTTTTGATTGCTAAAATAAAAAACACTCTGATTCCATCCAATTACAGGCCTATCAGCCTATGCCAGACTAACTATAAGATTGCAGCTACTATTTTAGTTAATAGATTGAAGAAGTGTAATTCCAAGATAATTACTGAAGAGCAAATGGCCTTTATTCTAGGAAGATCAATTTCTGAGCATTGTTTGCTGGCTCAGGAGATCTTTCATAAGTTCAAAATATCCAAAAACAAGAAGGGGTTGATGGCCTTGAAGCTAGATATGGAGCAAGCGTATGATAGCATGGGGTGGCCTACACTTGGCCAAATACTTAAATGGTATGGGTTTCCTTCTTTGTTTTCAAACCTTCTCATGGAATATGTTGTATATGTGAGGTTTTCTATCATTATCAATGGGAAGAATTCCGATTGGATTAATGCTCAAAGTGGCTTCCATCAAGGATGTCCACTCTCTCCATACCTCTTCATCATGTGCTTCCAATTGATGTATAACTCTTTAGAGCAGAGGGGACAAACTCTTGGTATTAAAGTCTCTCCTAGAGGTCCAAGGATTACACATCTGCTCTATGCAGATGATTTTTTAATCTTCTCTCATGTCTCCATGGCTTTAGCTAAAGCTTTGAAGGCTATTGTTGAAGACTTTTGCAAATGGACAGGCCAAAGGATTAATGTTAGCAAATCTCAGATTATTTTCGGCAAGGATGTCAGATATCACATAAAGAAGAAGATTGTTTGATTGTTTGGATACAAAGTGGATAAGGAGATGAGTTATCTAGGGATAAAGATGTCTCTTAACAGATTAAAGATGGCTGATTTTCAAGAAGTGTTGAGCAATGTCATGGATAGACTCATGCTTGGGGTAAGAAGTCATTATAATTGGGAGGTAAGATTACTCTCATTACAAGCACTTTGTTGTCTATGCCAAACTTTTTAGTTACACATCTTTGATTCCTAAAAGAATGCTGTATGAGTTGGAAAAACTTTGTAGAAGTTTCATTTGGCACAAACCTGATGGAAACCGAAGTATGCATTATGTGGCATGGGGAGAATTGTGTAAACCAAGAAGTATGGGAGGAATGGGACTACAATCTCCTGTAATGAGGATTGGTTCTTTGAGATTGAAGCTGGCCTGGGACTTTATGAAGAAACTGGAGACGTTATTCCATAGAATAATTAAAAATAAGTATGGGGATGAGATTATGAATGGTACACATAAGAGACTCACTTACAATGCCTGGAAAATCCTGCTAGATGGTGGTAGATAGTTGAAGAATATAAACCAGATGGAAAGTAGGCAGTGGTGATAATATCAATGTGTTAAATGATGCCTAGTTGTTAGACAAGTGCATTAATCGGTGGCCAACGTTTGTTGATTGTGTATCATTGGAACGGATGTATGTACACCAATTGTTATTGAGGGAAGGACAATGGAATTATGTTCTGCTTTAGGATTTTTTTCATCCTGATCTCATCCTTTTGATCAGTCAAATTCAGATAGATTTCGGTATGGAGGATCGGGTGGAGCTGCTGAATATGTGCTCGGATAAGACATTTTCTGCTATGTCTTATGAGCAAATACTGAGACATAAATTCAATATGGATGATGATAGTTATTATAATTGGCTTAATAAACTCAAGCTTAACAAGAAAGTGGAGATATTCTGGTGGAGACTTGGGAAATCTGCAATTCCAACTAACTTGTTTCTTAAGTACCGCAGGATTGCTGTGGATGATTCATGTGCTAGAGGTTGCCAATCAGTTAAGAACTGTGAACACATTATGGTTCAATGCAAATATGTGGTTGAGGTCATTACTCAGATACTTGAGTGGGGTATCCATATTTCGGTTTTCCAATCGTTAAAGTGTTGTTTGCAGGAGCTAAGAAGGTTAACATCTCGAAATTCTGGTATTGTAAAAATCTATTGCACCATTGTCTACCTCTCTTGGAAGAATCAGAATGATGTTAAGCATGGAAAAGCTGCTTTGCCTTATTCTTTGGTAGCTGTGAATGCTTTATCTTTGGTCATTACTAAATGTAGTCCACATCTTTCCAACTAGGGTTCTAATCTCCTTAGGGAGTCTCATGATTCTTGGTGCCCTCCACCGAAAGACTGGATGAAGATCAATATATATGCTTCATTGCTTAGTTCTAATTGTTCTAGAATCGGTGGAATCTTCAGAGATCACAAGGGTATATTCATCATTGCTTTTGGGAAGAATAAAGTCCATTGGGATATTGTTCAGCTTGAGGTGGAGGTTGTTTTCTCGGTTAGGGAGCATATAAGGAGTTGGATGCTTGAGTACAAAGGGGTGATTATTGAGAGTGACAACCTCAACATTATTACTTTCATCCAAGATTCTTTAAAAAAGAATAAATGCTTGTGGATAGGTGGCAGGCAAAGAAATTCTTATTCTTAAATGACTTTCATAAAGTTATTTTTCAACATACCAATAGAAGTTGTAAAAAAGTAACCAATTTGTGTGCTACTATGGCATTGGAAAGTAGTTTCTTTTTTTATAGCTTTTCTTTTAATAACATTCCTTCCTTGTTATTTAATTCAATCAAGGAGGAATGTGATCCTTTTAACAATTGTAATTAGTTTCATTGTTACTTAATGCAATTTGGATGCATTTCGTAAAAAAAAACACTTCTCAGACTCAATAAAAATGAAAAATATAGACTCCATTTACAATTAACCCTATTCTAATTTGATTTGAAGTCTTCAACAATCTTGAGTATACTTTCCCTGAAATGTTAGAATAAACAAACAATAAAAGCAATATATCCAATATATGTTAGGAGAAATAATAATAAAGATAATAATATTTGGAATCATAAAAAACACATTATATGAAAAATATAGTTATGAAAACTAACTTGAAATAATCTTCCACTTTTTTATGATGGCAACACAATTATTATTTGAGTTATTATTTAAACCCTAAATTTCTCCTTAGCTCTTCCTAAATGACTGAACATATTTGAATATAGGGATTTTCATGAAGATTAAAAAAAATCTAAACACAACAAATAAAAGACACAAAAACACAACAAAAATACGAACACGAAAATACAAATCAACAAACATAAGCAAACAATATTATTAAACACAAAATACGAACCCAAAAATACAAATCAACAAACATAAATAAACAATAGTATTACTCCCACTTTTGACAATAATAAAAAGGGAGGTAGAAATTGAAATGAAAGATGTCAAACAAAAAACCAAAAGAATTGACTTAGAAAATTATTTTAAACTAAATGCAATAACAATCATAATTCCATAATACTAAAAAAAATCATAATTTTAAATCAAAGAACAACTAAGATAAGAAAAGTTAATCAAGGTCATGATTCATGCTAGACAAATTAAATAAATATAATTATTACAAAAATGACAAAATGAAGATTAATTAACTTCAATTTCAATATAGAATATAATTCTAAATTAGATAATTAAATGATAGTAGAAAGAACATGATAATAATAAAATCAATTGCAATATTGCGCATCTTTTCAAATATATGTGGCACACTGTGCATCTTTTCTATTTAGGCTAATTTTGTGCCTCTCTTCACTTTGCGAACCATTACGTAATCTTTCAATTTTTTGCATACATTATGCATTACTTTTGATATACTTTTTGGATCTTTCCAAAATTAGTAATCTAAAATCAAACTTCTCTAATAACCAAAAAAGCATATTAATAAAGAAATAAAAAATAATAAGACATCAATATTGCAATAATGATATTCTAGTTATGTTTGCCTAAAAGAATATGAAATTGATCTTCTTATATAAGTCCAGTTATAATTTAATTTAAATTTTTTAAAAAATTAGATTTCATAATGAAATTAATTTTGTAATGCAAATTAATTTATAGCACATTCTATATCAATTACAAAAGATTTTTCATATAGGCATACTAACATTTCAAGAAGTAAGAAACAAACACAAGTTTCCAAAACATAACAATTTTCATTTATATCAAAAGGATCAGATACATTTAATACATGGATATCAATTAAAATAAAATACATAACATCAAAACATAAAACATAATAACATCAAACAACTACTATAAATATGAAATAGAAAACACCATAACATCACTAGTAAAAGACTGATAGAAGTAACAACAAAGAAGTACATCTAAAACTCAGAGGGTCCCTGGTCTGAAGGAGGAGGTTGGTTGAATATTGAAAAATAGATATTCATCATAGATATGTTTGTATTTACCATGTCAAATTGACCATGGATCCACCCCATGTCCTCCTGGTATCTCACATCCTGCTGATTTAAATAAGTCTCAATCTGATCAAAACATTAATCAAAGTTAGTCTCCAATCGATCAAAATGTTGGACAATCTCCTAAAAGTAGTGTTGATCGGGCTTAGGTGCAGGTGCAAGAGCTCACCCTTCTTCTTCAAAGTCATCACTCTCTGGATTCTGATCTCTCCCAAATAGTGATAAAAAATCAGCATAAGTGAAAAAGATATGAAGTTCTATGGGAGGATCAGAATAAAGTATGTGGTACTTCTTATCTAAGATTTATGCTACTAAGTGTCCAAGAGCAAAATTATTTTTCCTCTTATGATGAGGAACCTCAACTTTAGAAAGATTATAAATATAATCCATGATGAGTTGGGCCTCATCAAAGGGTTTTTGATCATGATCAGGTATGTGACAATGGACATGAGATGAGTCATATTTATATGATCACCAGACTTAGGAATAATTGAGATTCTTAAGACATGTTGGATGATCAGAGAATTTTGGTTTTAAGTGTAGAATCTTGCTAACTGACATACTTGAGAAACACCTCTAAGAGTTTTATTAATTTTAGTCCAGTCATAATTAGATTTATCATTCAAAGTGTGAGATCTTATACCATGAGTTCTCAAATGAAGGAAATTCCCTAAGTATTGTTTTGTGATTTCAACTCACTATTTTTGAACAAAAGAACTTATCCTAGTTTGGTCCTCATTAAATCTCATGTTTTCCAAGAAATATTGAAAGGTCTCTTTATGGTAGGCATTGATCAAATTGAGAATGAAGGAGAATTGGGTTGACACAAAAAGGGGCATAACAGAAAAGTGAATATCATCCTAAATAAGGAGTCAAGAGGGAGTGATCTTGGCAGTAACATACCTAAAAAGGCATTCTCATTATCCTTGGAAAAAATGTTTTCATTCGCACTACTCCTAGACAAGGACCCCTTAGAAACACGAGAACGCTTGCTTGAGCTAGTGATTCCTAAGATGAGGTCTCTAGAGGGTTTTAAAAATAGATATGAAGTGAATGAAAATGATTTCAATGGTCCTTCTATTTAAAGAAAAATGACCTATCATATAGTATGAAATTTAGTTCGTAGGTATGATCTAGAAATCATACGAGATAAAATTTTTTTCATATGTATGAATGGAAACAACTAAAAATGAAATGAATTTTCATAAAATGCCATTTATGAGGCTTCCTTTCGTATATAATTTTTGACCACACATTCATACATACAAACAGGTGTTCGTTTGTGACAATTCAAATATTAAAGATCATTTTAAAGGCGGTTAGGTTTTCCCCTCAATGAAACTGACAACTGGATCATACAGATAAAAATTATTTTATATGTATGATTAGTAATAATAATTGTTTCTAACCAGCAAATAGTCCCCATGCATATAGATGAATCTATGCATGTCATAGCCCTAAATTTTATGTGTTTAACTCCAAAACCAATCATAGACATGCTACAGAATTCGTATAATACAAAAATACTTAATACAATACGAACAAAACACTTAGAAAATAAAGCATGAAAATAGAAAACATTTCTCAAAATCCATCATCCTTCAACAAGTGACATGCTTTCAATTTAAAAACTCATAAATAAAAACTAAAATAAAAATAAACACACACAAACAAATAAAAATAAACAAAAAGAAATTGAAAATTAAAACAGACACACATAAAGAATATATCGAGTTTGTAGTAAATTTTATCTAATCATTCAGATAAATCACACCTAACATCATTCTTAAGGTTCTAAATGTGTCAAGGGCTAGTGGTTTTATAAAAATATGTGTAAGTTGATTTTAGTAGAAATATGATTCAATTCAATTTCTCATTTGGCTGCATGATCTCTAATGAAATAATGTCTTATATCTTTATGTTTGGTTTTAGAATGTTGAATAGGATTCTTTGAAATGCAAATGGCACTAGTATTATAATATTAAATTACAATTATGCCTATTATAAATCTTAAATTAATCAACTATTATTTCAACTAAAGTACTTGTGCCATACAACTTCCTAAGGCAATGTCTTCAGGTTCTATAGTAGAAACGGCTACATAATTCTATTTCTTATTGTACCAAGAAACTAATGAAATACATATGAATTGACAAGTTTCAATCAACCCTATAACCTATAAATTTTGAATTAGAATATCTAATAATTTCAAATGAAGAGTTGTACTTATGATACCAAATCCCTAAGTTTTGTGTTCCCAAAAAATATCTTAAAATCCTTTTTACTACTATAAAATGTGATTCTTTTGGATTAGATTAAAATCTAGTACATAAATAAATATTAAACATTATACATTGTCTGGTAGCAGTCAAATAAAGCAATGATCTAATTATACCTCTAAATTTCTTTTAATCAACATATTTACCCTTTGGGTCCTTATCCAACTTAAATGAGGAACTTAATAGTGTAATTACTAGTTTAGCATTGTTTATTTCATATTTATTGAGAATATCCTTAATATACTTTGACTGACTAAGAAATGTTTCCTTATCATATTACTTAATGCTAAAACCAAGAAAATAACTCAGATCTCTTATTAAACTCATCTCAAATTTACTACTCATTATTTTTGAAAATTCATCACAAAGATTTTTATTTGTAGATCCAAAAATGATATCATCAACATATATCTTAACAATGAGTAAATCATCTCCTAATTTCTTCAAAAAGAGACTGGTATCCATACTTGCTCTTACAAAAGATCTATCTAATCGAAAAGTGTTTCTCTCATACCAAGCCCAAGGTTCCTATTTCAATTCATATAATGCCTTTTTCAATTTAAAAATATGATTAGGGAATTTAGAATTTTCTAAATCTGGAGGTTGCTCAACCTAAACATTATGTTATATCACCCTATTTAAAAAGGTACTCTTAACATCCATTTGAAATAATTTAAACCTTTAAAATAGGCAAAGGTTAATAAAATCCTAATTGCTTCAATTCTTGCTACAGGGGTAAAAGTCTCTTTAAAATCATTGCCTTCAATTTGATTATACTGCTTAGCCACCAATCTAACCATATTTCTAATCATAAATCCTCAATCATTCATTTTTCTTTTTGAACTCCCACTTAGTTCCAACTACACTTTAATCTTTTAGCCTTTCAATCAATTCTCAAACATTGTTTCATACAAATTCATTCAACTCCTCCAAAATCCAAAATTCATCTAAAAGTGCTTGATTAATATTTGTGGGTTCAATCATCGATATAAAGGCAAAATGATTTATCTCTTTTTTATGTCCATGTTTAGTCCTAACACCCTCACTAGATTCACTTAAAATCAATTCCATAGGGAGATTCTTAGAATATTTTAATTCTCTAGGCAAAGGGTTATATTTTTTCATATTTTCTTCCAAATTTATCTTTTCAATTCCTTGTGAGTTATTTTTTATATGATTCTCTTCCAAACTTGGCTCTTCCAAAATGCTAGATTCATCAAATAAAATTTGTGTGGTTTTCTCAATTACTAAAGTTCTTTTGTTAAACACTCTATATTATTTTCTAACACTAGAATATCCAAGAAAATTTTTTCATCAGATTTTAGATCAAATTTTCATAAAAGAGATTTTTATTATTATGAATTAAGACTTTACATCCAAAAATATATAAATGTGATAAATTAAGTGTTCTCCTCTTAAAAAGCTCATAGGGTGTTTTATTCAATTTTAATCTAACATTCATCATATTCGAAACATAATAAGATGTACTTATCGCTTCAGCCCAAAAATATTTTAGAAGTGAGTTTTCTACCAACATGGCTCTTGCAGCTTCAATTAATATTTTATTCTTTCTTTCAACTACCTCATTCTGCTGAGGGGTCCTAGGTGCTAAAAATTATGATTAATTCCATTTTTTACAAAATTTCTCAATTTTTTTATTTTTAAATTCACCTCCATGATCACATGGAATTGAAATAATTTTTCATCCTAATTTTCTCTGAATCCAAGTCAAAAAATTTCTAAATTCCTCAAATGATTTATTTTTATGAAATAAAAATTTAACCCAAGTGAATCTAGAAAAATTATCAAAAATCATAAATCCATAAACCTTCCATCCTAGAATTATAGTGCTAACAGGTCTAAAAATATCTATGTGAATAATTTCTAACTGTTTGCTAGTTCTAAGATCCTTAATGAAATGAAAGAAGGACTTCACATATTTTTCTAGTTGACATGCATTACACAGGTGATCCTTAATAAAGTCTAGTTTTTGTATACCTCTAATAAGTTCTTTTTGGATAATGTTTTTAAGATTTTACTAATACTCAAAAGGTTATGCTTTAAGCCTTCTACAAGTAAAATATTCTCAATGAAAAAATTGTTCAAGTTTTTTATCACACATTTGACAACCACTTTCTTAGTGGTATTATATCCCAGTGTAGCCTTACCTCCATTCTTGACTTTTAGTGATATGAAATATGTAGTATCTCTAATCATATGCTTCAAACATCACTATCCAGATACCGAATGCTCTCACGAGGACTTGTATGAGAGCATTTCTACAAAATGATCAAATGTTAGTCTTGGGAACACAAATAAGTTTGAGTTCTTCTCTTAGGAAAATTAAACTAGATGCATGTATGACATGAGTTATTTGATGTATATTTGGTCTCCACACTAGATATGATTTTCTATAAATAGTGCAAGTGTGGGATATGTGCCCAATCATGATATACGAAAAACATTTAACTCCAAGGAAATAATGTTTTAATCTATTTATGAAAACTTGTCTTTTCATAGGTTTAGATTTTTTTTTCTTTTTATGAGGATTAAAAAATTCTTCAGGTATAGGTGGAATCCTATTTTTTCAAGTGTGTTCAGTTGTGCTTAAAAAATGAGTTTTTATGTTCTAACACAGCATTGTTAACTTTCAAATATTATTCTCTATTATCATATTCATCCATAAAAGTTTTAAAATCTTTTTCTAGTTCAGTGTGGGAAGATTTTAATTGTTTATGTTATTTGTTATATTCATCAAACTTATCCAAAAGTTTCATGTGGTTGTTATCAATTTGTGTGTAATCTTTTCTTAGGATTTTGTGCTCTTTTTGTAACTCTAGGAAATCTAAATTCAACCTAGCATGCATCTTCTTGAGTTTTTATATACTGTATGAAATTTTTTAAGAAACATTAAATAAATCTTTATAAGTCAAGTCGCATATCTCTTCTTGATCTGAGTGATCAAGATTATCGACCATTATGCACAGATTGGTGAATTCTTCTTCTTTTTCTATTTTTGATGAATCCAAAGCTGGGTCTTCCCAAAAAGCTCCCTGAAATATCTTCTTTCCCTTTCTCGCCTTTATTTTATTCTTCACCTTCTCCTAGCTAGGAGTGGCTTTAAGATTAGGGCAGCTCAATTTGATATGTCTAGGTTTCGTTCATTCAAAGCAAAGAACATCAGTAGTAACCTTAATATTTTTATGGAACTTACATTTATTCCACTGTAGGTGTCTCATTTGCTTCCTTTTTAGAAAACACCTGAATTGCCTTATCATTAAGGTAATGTCATTCTCATTCTCAGGCTATGACTGATCACTCTCCGAGTCATTCACTTTTAAAGCTATGTTCCTCTCCTTTCACTTTTCTTTTGCATCAATCTATTTTTTTAGTCATTCCTTGCTTGTAATCAATTAGTGATCAAAGAAGATTATCAATAGAATACACATTTAAATCCTTAGACTAAGTAATAGTACTTATTTTAGCATCATAAGAAGTAAGCAAAAATTAAAGTATTTTATTAACTTTTTCAGCATTCATTAGTTCCCTACTTAATGCAAGCAAGGAGGTGACTATTTGAGCTAAACGTGTATACATATTAGTTATCGATTAATTTGATTTCATACATAATAGTTCATAATCATGCATCATAATATTTAATCTAGATTATTTTACTTTGTTAATCACTTCATATGTAACACAAAGTATATTCCAAATTTCTTTTCAACTTTTATAGGTATAAACAGGTATATAGTCTTTAGATTTAAGTGCACAAAAGAAATTATTTAAATATTTTGCATTTAACTAAGCTAATTCACATTCTTCTACAGTCCAGTCAGTAAATGGTGTATCCGTTCTAAAGTAATTTTCTAGTCTAGTTAGTCTAGTGTATCCATCTTGTACTAAAATCTATATTCGATAGTCAAGCGATTGAAAAAAAGTAGACATACGTATTTTTAAAAAATTGAAAGGGATAGTATCAAATAATGGAGGTCTAATAATTGAATACCCTTCTAGTGTGTTATAGTTTCTATAAGTAGCCATAATCATTTTCAAAAAGTAATCAAAACTTTAAATTTTGAAATAAGTCTCTAATACCACTTGAAAAGTCTGTATAGGTTGTTAAACATATGTAATTGTCTAAAGGCTAATCAAGAGAGGGGTGAATTGGTTATTTTAAAAACTCTTGGTAAATTTTAGAAAAAATTTGCTTAATAATTTTTATACAATTTTATTTTCTTTAAAATATACTTTTCAACCACAATAACAAATTGTAGAAAATAAAATGCTGAAATAAAAAGAATATAAAGATTTATAGTGGTTCGGTACAACAAGACCTAAGTCAACTCCCTGAAGATTCCCTCTTTAGGTATTACACTATTATCAAAGTGACTGTCTTTTTACCTCCACAATAAGGCAGTGAAGCCTTTACAATTTTCCTCTCTTCCACCAATCTCTAGTGCAGCAAAATATCGTTGTCCTTTTATACCCTCTAAGTGTTAACAGAGTACTGTCATCCTTTTACACCCTTCAAGTGTCGACAGCATACCGTCATCCTTTCACACCCTCTAAGAGTCGGCATAGTACTGGATCTTCTCCAAAGATCTTCTATCAAGAAACTAGAAAGAACAAAAGAAAGAGAATTAACACAAAAATGAAATAGATTCTTACCTTTGAGTAACCTTATGAACCCTTCATGCTCCACTTGCAAGAACACTCTCTCAAACACTCTTCCAAAGCACACTTTCACTTCCTCTCTAACAAGTCATAAAAACTAGATTAATCCAAGTCAATTTCTACGGACTTTTTATACGAAAGACATGAAAAACCATCCAGAAAAGTAAAAATTTTAATTTTGAGTATCCATGATCGTACAGTATTATCGACAATCATACATATAAATAGTTTAAAATTTAATCGTATCAACCTACACGAACTATTTTCGTACATGAAGATCGTATAGTACGAACCTATATCGTACTGTATGAATTGTTCAAAAATTTTTTTTATTCATCGAGATGAAAATATACCCCATAATTTCATACTCTGGATGTCGTCTATATGAACATTAGATCGTACAGTACGAACAATTCGGGAAAAATTTGATGTTCGTCGGGACAAAAAGGGACTCATTCTTTTCGTACATCTTCTATATGAAGTGCACTTCATATAATACGATCAGTCTAAAAAAATTTTAAGAACATCGAGATGAAAAGAGATCCAATTTTTTTATACTCTAGACGTCGTCTATACTAAGAGTACTTCGTACAGTATAATTAGTTCAAAAAAATTTTGATGATCATTGGGATGAACTTTTACGTATATATTTTATACTCTAGACATCATCTATATGAAGGTCTCTTCATATAGTATGAATAATACTTAGAAAATTTTCTTCATCTAGTTTGTATAACTACTTGTTGGAGGAAATAACTGAACAAATTGTTCCGCACTAATATAAATCATATAGTATAATTAGTTTTAAAAAATTACAAATTTTTAACACCCCCCTAGTATGTGTATGCATGGTTACTCAATTACAATCACACTCTCTTAGACTCAATAAAAATGAAAAATAGATACTCTATTTATAATAAACCCTATTCTAATCTGATTTGAAGTCTTCAATAATTTTTAGTATAATTTCCATGAAATGTTAGTACACATAAATAACTAAAATAATATATGCAATATATGTTAGGAGAAATAGTTATCAAAATAATAATATTTGTAATCATCAAAAACACAGATGATATAAAAAATATAGTTATGAAAACTAAGTTGCAATAGAGAGTTTGCTGGGATTGGATGTGCGACGAGGAAATCTGCCAAAGCTTGCCCCTTAACTTCCTTTTATATAATATATGTGATATCAAACTATAGTAATAGTACTTTCCACCTGGCTAGATGACCTATCAATGCTGGTCTTGCAATCAAGAACTTTTATAGATCGGTCTTTGATATCAATGTAACTTTCTGAGAAAGCATGTAATGGCGAATTTTCTGAACTGCAAAAATTAATGATAGCAACTCTTCTGGATTAGAGAATAATATATTTCTACTCCGATCAACCTCTGACTGATGTAGTAAAGTGCATTTTCTTTATCTTCTTCATTGTATTGGGCCAATAATACTCCGAGGGACAATTCTAGTACCACTCTGTATAGTATAAGAGGCTCCTCTGGATTTGGCACTATGAGAATGAGAAAATTTAACAAGTATCTTTTTATATAGTCAAATGCTTCATGTGCTCTTCAGCCCATTTAAAACAAACATCTTTCTTCATGAGCTTTGAAAATGGTTGACACCTACCTAATATATTTGTTATGAATCGTTGAATGAAATCCAATTATCCTTGCAAGGAGCGAAGTTGACAAAAATTCTTAGGAGGTGGCATCTCCATAATTTCCTTGATCTTATTGGGGTTGCTCTCAATTCCTTGATGGTGAATGACATACCATAAAAATTTCTCTAAGGAAACCCCAAATGCACACTTGAGGGGTTTCATCTTCATATTATACTTTCTGATCCTCTCCAATATGATACTCAGATCATTTAAGTGGTCCTTGTGATCCATCTTGATGATGAGGTCATCTATATAGCACTTGACCTTTTGATATATTTACTCATCAAAAATATGCATCATTTCCCACTAGTAGGTGGCACCATTGTTCTTCAGGCCAATGGGTATAACTGTATAGTAAAATATACTGATGGATATTTTGAATAATATATGCTTTTCATCCTCATGTGCCATCTAATTTGATTGTATCCTGATGATATATCTATAAATAAGAACATGTCATGGTTGGACGTGTTATCCACTAGTAGTTCTGATACAGGGAGTGAAAAGTCATCTTTGGGCACGCCTTATTGAGGTTCTGAAAATTAATACATATGTGAATCTATGCATTCTTTTTCTTTATTTGGATAATATTAGCAATCTAATTGGCATATTTTGCTTCTTTAATGAAGCCTACTTCTATGAGCTTCTTTATTTTTCCAATCACCAATTCTTCGATCTCTATTCTCATTCTCTTTGGAGCTTTCTTGGCGAATGCTCATCTTATTTGATGGCTACCGAATTGCTACATCAAGGGATAAGCTAGACATCGTAGCGTATGTCCTGGTAAAGCAATCCCTGAATTCACTTAGAAGCTTTTTTATTTCTTTAATTTTCTCCTAGGGTAGGAAATAACTAACGAAGGTTTGGCGAGGGTCCTCCACAGTTCCCAAGTTGACTTCTTTTAACTCATCTATAGTGGCTTCCTGTCCACCATCTTCTAGTTCTTCTGGTGTAGACTTTGCCTCTACGATTTGATCATCATATGTGTCAATTTTGTATACCTCCTCATCACCATTGTCATCGAATTTGGTTTCCCCATATGTTATTGCTTAGCAAATCTCCTTCTAGAAGTTCTTTCATATGATAAACCCTAGATCTTTTTTTTTTGCAAAAATATCCATCTTTTTTAATGAGCAATGATTTCTTCGATACAAGAGGCTCAAAAATAAATGAACTTGCTAGTTGGAAGAATGAGTTTTACCTCGCTTTCATAATATTTTTGGTATTATACCAAGGAAATATTGTAGGTACTAATTCCCTAGAATCGATGAGTGCACAAAACCAATCATAATTTATTTCTTATTCAAGTTTTCTAATTGAATAAAATAGATTCACTTGCCCGCCTCTTTCTCTTAGGGGAGTTACATAAAATGTTACTAGCTCTTTGATATTATACACCTCTAGTGGAAAATTTGTGGAAAATTTTCTTTGAAGTGTTGGAAGGGAATATGCATGACTATGAGTATGTTATTTGAGATCGATAAACTATTTATTCTTCTATAGAATAAGACCTGTACCATGTTAATATAGATAGAATTGTAGTGGTAATCATCATTTGAATATTCAACCTCCCTACTTCATTTGGCTGTTGATTGGTATACCCTCTCAAATTTCATATAGATGGCATCATCTTTATCTGTGTCACTCCCTAAATGAGTCACATGTTTTCTTTCTTTAGGAATGCTTGGTACTTTGGGAAGATTCAGCCTCGCCTTCTTTCTTTCTAGATGATTCTTCTTGCCTTCTTGTTTAGGTTGCTTTGCAATCTTTAGATCCGATGTTTGGGACTCAAGAGAGCTCAATGGCTTCAGCTTATTAGGAATGAAGTATTTGGCATCTTCATAGTTGTTACTTCATGGACTACTAAGGGATGGATGTCACCAAATATCTCAAATTCTTCTCCGTCCCTAAGGTACTTCATTTATTGATGTAGTGTTGACAGGATGATACCATACTCATGCAACCATGGGCAACCCAGAAGCACCTTAAATATAGTATTTATATCAATCACATGAAATATGGAATATGTATGAAGTTCTCCAAATGTGTGAGAGAGTGTAAATGATCCTAGGTTCTTCTATCTCTTCTCATTAAAGCCACATACCATCAATATATATGGCCTAAGATGCTCTACGTCGAGGCACAACGATCTTAGTGCTTTCAAGCTCATTAAATTTATTGATGACCCTGAATCTATTAGGATTTAACTGATTACCATCCCATCACTTTCTGCATTAACATATATAGGGCGATTATGATCTTCCATTCCAAGTATCATATCCTCTTTAGTAAAAGTGATGAATGACTCATTACAAGTATGTAGGACTTCAATCATGTTATGCTCAGTGAAATATACCTCATACATTTCAAGGTCCTTCACATTACAAGAGCATCGTATATGCTAAGTTGCACTGAAATTTTCCTCAGATAGGATAAGACATTATAATATATCTCCTTGGTTGAAGTATCTTTCTTCTTGGAGTCCTCTTGAATGATATCTTCATTGAGAACTATCTCTTTCCTCTTATCATTATTAAAGATCCCTTTCTTTGGTGGAGGTGGCAGTATCTTACCACTCCCTAGCTGCACTTAAGCGAGCATCTCTGACTCAAACTCATTTAATGGCACATCTTCTTCAAAGTTAACCATTATTGCATCTAGGGATTCATCTATTGATTCAGAGTCATCACCCAGGTTTACATGTCCCATCTGTATACTATATCTGGAGCTGACTTATCTTTTTTTAGAAAATATAGATCCTTCTTCGAACTATAATCTATTTGCGACACTATTATACAGGATTCAGGGGTTGCCTCCTTATTACATTTTTCCTTTGTTCGGGTATTTGTCACCTCCTAGATGACCCAACATATTTCTATCGAAAAAAGAATTATCATCATCTTCTTCATATTTATATATTTTAAGCTCTGATATAAAGTCAGCAAGCTTAATAGGTCACCTAACAGTTTGATATAGGTCACCTAACAGTTTGATATATGTCACCTAACAGTTTGATAGTTTAATGTTTTTTTCTCCTTGGGCTTCTTCAATTTGATCTTTTTCTTGGAGGGCTTCACCTTTCCAAAATTTAAAGTGCCGGCTTGGTTGGAAAATTATTTAGAAGAAAATTCCCATGCCATAGGTAGATCTTCAAGATTTATTATCAGCTTAGTAGAAGATTTCCACTTCACCCCTGGAACTCCTTCCATTTGTTTTAGCATTTTTATAGTCTTCTTGAAGATTTCAATCTCCCACTTTTCTTCTTGAATCAGCTTCCTTTTCATTCTTCTTTCTTCTGCTAGGGGTACAAAGGAAGTCGTAACTACCCGAGTTAATAATTTCCTAAGATTAGTCAACACATTATCTGACAATGTATGCTATCCCTTCTAATATTTTCTTTCAAGATAATCCTTGAAGATGTGGTAATCTTCAATAGGATGGCTGATTACTCAATGATATGGGCAATAATTCAAGTCACCAGTGTGCTTCGACTCCTCGAGCCTTTTACATTATGATAATTCTAAGCCCGCTTTCAGTGCCTATCGAAATGACTTAGCGACACACTCCTATTGTTTTTCTCAGACATTCTCCACCACCCTGATAAGTTTATAGCTCATCGTTCCCCCCAAGTATCAGCTTCGATTGGGGGTTAGAGTTGTAGGAATATTTTGGCTTTTCTTCATAATGTATTGGCTGGTTGCCTTTGTCTATATGGTAAATCACCTTCTTTTCTTTATCAACTCTAGAGAAGAATGTAAAGTTGGCCTCACTCCTTCTAGCACCTATAGCCATAGCCGTCTTGGGCTTGTCAGAGTGATTTTCTACTTTAGACAAGTTTAGTTTCTTAAACATAGCCACTCTGTCCAGCAGGTCTTGAAATGTGGTGATGGTAGCCATGCACATGAATAGTTGCATCTTATCATCAATATTTTCCATTAAAAGTTACACTGTGTTCTTCCTAAAAATGTTGCTCATATTTCATACTCAAGTTGTTCCAGTGAGTAATATATTTTGACACTGACTCTTCTCTCTTCTACTTATCTAAAGCGAGGTCGGTGATGGTGATCTTCTCGATTAAGCTGAAAAACCTCTTTACAAACATAGCTTCCAACTCTACAAATGTCTTCACAGAGTATTTAGGCAATTCAGTGTAGGATTTAAAATAAATTATTGTCAAACTATTGAGGAATTATCAAAAGAGTAAGGCGTCAATTCCTCTTGTGTTCTCACATGTGGCCTTGAATTATGCAAAGTACTGCCTATGGTTATTAGTACTGCTGAAAGTGTTAAACTTTGGTACATAATACCTTTTTGGATATGGTACCTGATTATATTTAGCAGGATACAGATGACCCTTGCCCACTAGTTTCTCCGCCTGATCAACAATTATAATAGCCTCAATTTCTTGTTGATGATTTCATCGAGATGTGCAGCTGTCATAGGCTCAAAGGTACTTGCCATGTTCTACATAGTGGGTTGAAGGGTAATATTATTGATTTTATACTGCCTTCAGGAGCCCCATATACTCCTGATCCTTGAGACATTTAGAAGCTTAGAGGATCGGTAGGGGGATTAGGCATGGCACCAATAATGGCAGTCCTCTACATCATTTGAATCATCGCTCCCATCTAAGGCTTCATGTTAGTCATCTTCTTATTAAACTAAGAGAATTCTCTATCTTTCGCTCTCATTTGACATCTCATTTGTGTTGCATGTATACGAGCAATATATTCTCAGCAAAAAAGGGATTTTCTTTAACTTCTTCTTCCTCTTCTTCCTTTGAAGTGTGGCCACTTCTGCTGACAACATACACACCCCGATAGGGGCATCATTGTATCTATCTTAGTGGTTGATCATCTACATCACCACCATAATCATCATTGATGTGTCTTACTATATAAACCACTCTAATTTCAATAGTGTCCTCATCACTATACCCTTCTTCTTCTTCCATATCTTCTTTTTCATCTATATATTCTCCTTCTTCTACATTTTCTTCTTATTCTACTATATTTTCTTCCTCTTTTAGTACTAGAATCTTTGAGCAATGACGCCACTGAATCACCAGTTCCTAATTTGGCAAGAAGATTTCTTTAGCTAGCGGGCTGTGATCAAAGTTGGCCATTTCTTTGGATGGAGTTGGTGAACAATGGGATTCCTCAAAGGATTCTTCGACCATTAAAATGGGCGACATTATGGGCCTCTAGCGGGCTGCGATCAAAGTTGGCCATTTCTTTGGATGGAGTTGGTGAACAATGGGATTCCTCGAAGGATTCTTCGACCATTAAAATGGGAGACATTATGGGCCTTCCTTAGGACCTATATCTGACATTGTTTGGGGTCAGATCTATAGGAAGCCAAACTAGATGTCACACCCATATCAGTTCTTCTTTCTCTTCTATCTTCTCTTTCTTTTCATGAGGCTTTGGCCACCATATTTGCTTTCCTTTCTGCCGGGATCTTTCGGCTGTGGATTCCCAAATACGTAGTTCGGGTGTCACACCCCCCCCCCCCCCCCCCGCCCCCCCCCCCCCCCCCCCCGATGTTCACCGTATAGGATATACTTTCTTTCATTTCTCTCCACCACAACAAACAAGCATTTTTTTGTGGCATTCTCCTGGCCTTGATCACCAAAGGTCGTTGGTACTTTCTCTTCTTCAGACCCTTCTCTTTCACTATCTTTAGTACCCGATATACCCAAGATGATAGGGTTTCGGGTTTCTTCCTCTTTGGAGGGCCTTGGACCTCAGATTGTTAGTCCCATAAAGATTTCTTCAGCTCCCCAGTAGTGTTATTCCTCTTGACCCATCTCTGGTTAGTAAACTTATTCTGAGTCATAATGTTGGCTTCAGGCTCTTGGGCAGGTAGGTTTGATGGGTATATAAGCATCAGTTGCTACGGAGCTTGGAGCTCAACATTCATCTTCCTTCTTTGCCTCCTTATTAGTTTTCCTTTAAATGAGGAAACTTTAACAGTGTTCTTCATGGGTGTAGGTAACCCAGTTGGAAGAGGTGTGGTGTTTATAGTCACCATAGAGATCTTCATGACAGTTATAATCCTTTACACAATTAGGGCCATAAGATGTGATAACCTTTCAAATAAAGGAACCCTCTTGAGAGGCTCCTCAATATTAGGTCATGATAATAGTAGATACACATGATGCATGGCAACTTTCGTAGAGTGGGGCCTCCTAGTAGGCTTTCTGGATTCCACGTAGTTCAAAGGAATAGTGACAGTCCTTACAACGACTACATGGAAGTCGATGCTACCAAATTAGATGGTAGCTCAAGAGCTTCCAGTATGGATCACAACATTTTCCAGTTGAATACTGGCTCCATATCCCATTAGGATGGTAATTGATTCATTCTGTAGATCCATCTGCACAAATAAAAGGTAAGGGTTAATAATCATCATTAGATACATCACCCCACACTTTCAAAATACAGAGACTTGCACATAACATAGAAAAAATAGGAAAATTAGTCAATAAAGCAAGCAATTAAAATAAATTTAAAAACCCTACTAAAAGCCATATGAATTTGTTAGTTGATCATTTTAGAATATTCAAAATTTTAATTCATTAAATGGTCATTTTTAAAATATTCCAAAATTTTAATTCATTAAATGATCATTTTGAAAAAGTTTGGAAATTAAGCACCGTGTAGATTTGAATGCTACTATAGCACTATGACGATAAGCTTGTTACAAATCTGATTTTAGAAAATAGAATTTTGATGATAGCAAATATTTCTATTTTTTTATGATCATAACATCCTGGATGATCGCAGGATCGTCTGGGATGATCAGTTAACAAATATTAGTTCTTCTTGGATGATGTATAATCGGCCTGGTTCCAATAAGGGCGATGCTTTGGAAAATATGTATTGAATTGAACTAATCATCCGGGATGATCGAGAGATCGGCCTGGATGATCAAGTTATTTTTTTCATCGTCCAGACATCCATTCAGGGCGATGTTCTAGATGAGATAGACGATTTAGTTATTTTTTCATCATCCAGACATCCATCTAGAGTGATAGTCTGAATTATATTTGATGACTTGAACTAATCGTACAGGATGATACACTATCATCCTGGATGATATGAATAAATTAACCTTTTGATAGTCCAGACTCTCCCAAATTGTTCTAACTGATTGAGCTGAATTTATACTGATCATACAGAATGATCGAAAGATCGAAAGATCATTCTATACAATAATATCAGTTTATTGTAATTAAGAACAAATCCGAAGAGCTTTTATATAAGATCTCTTATTTTACCCAAGAGTGTATATTTTGCTGTTGTCCTAACTTGAGAGAGCCAATATGAGAGGGAAAACAAGGGAGAGAGAGAGAGAGGATCTTCTTATGGTAGTTTGTGAGGGCTTTCATAAAGGTTTCTCCAAGCAAGGATCCGAGTCGTCTTGAGTTCGTTTTTCCTGAAATGTCAGTACACACAAGAGCAAATACAATTCTTCTAAAAAAAATGTTAGGAGATAACTACACATTTGAATAATAATGTTTGGAATCATCAAAACTTCATAAGTTGCAAAAATGTAAAGCATGCAAATAGCAACTATCTTAACAAGGTTCTCTGCCTGCTTTAAGAGGAAGCAAAAGGAGTTGGGTTCTCTTTCTGCTTTTGGGAGAAGGAAAAGGAGTTTGGTTCTTTGCCTACTTCTAGAGGAAGTGAAAAGAGTTGGGTTCTCTGCCTCACCGGGTTTGGTGGAAAGGAGTTTTTGTATGGGCTTCTCTGCCTTGTTGTGGGGGCAAAAGGAGAGACACTGAGTCTAGTGCAATACTTAGAGGAGAGGCTTCGAGGAGTAGATGTAGGTCAAGTTGACCGAACCACTATAAAATTTAGTGTGTTCTTTCTTATTATTCTTCAGTACTTAATTTTCTTACTTCATTTCTTTGGTGGTGAATCTTAGTTTGGTTGTGTTTGTGTTTTTGATTGAATTTTTTTTTTTTTTTTGAAAATACCAATTCACCCTGCTCTTGGTTAGCCTCAGGACTAGTTCATAAGGGCCTAACATCCCTGATGAACTTTCAAAGCAAAAGATGGAAAGAAAAATTAATCCTTAGTGAAGTCACCATAAATATGTGAGCTCCAAAAAATTGGCCCCAGCCTCCATCTGCTTACATTTTCTCCAGGGAGGAATTTTAACAAAATAAGTTCTAGGGTAAATTTTGGGAAGTAAGATGAATTTGTATATAAGACACTACCCATCTTGCACTTAAATCTGATGTTTGAGGAATGGATGATGGACCCGATGAAGATCTCATGGTTTCATTATCCTAGTCCATTGTGGTCCCTGGTCTACTTAGTTAGAGGAAGTAGTCGACCCAATCTGATAGAAGGATCCTTATCTGCAGCCATGGGATTCTTTGTCCAAGGGTATGTTATAGAACTAGGATGGGTATTTTTCTACTAAGACATATTTGAATCCACCTAAGCTAATAATGGGCTTTTTGCCCTATTGATAATATCCTATTGATTCATATCTCAAGAATTTGATACCATTAAGGAATGTACTAGCTCTAGCCATAACTGTTATCTGTGGTGTTATTATTTAGAAAAATCACTTGGTTTAGAGGTCCCCAGGTCATTACTGTTTATAGTGCAAGGTCATTTGCTGGTAAAACCATCGATCAAAGAATATATACCACATCCTTACTAGCAAGAGATAATTTGAGAATAAATCTTAGTGATATTTTTGACTAAGCATTAGCTCTATGTTAGCTGAGATAAAACTTTAATTTATCTACCCCAACAAACTATTATGGAGGGTGGATGGATTTTACTTTAATTATTTAAATGGTTAGATTCCATTTTAAATATCTTATTGTTTGGAATTTTAGAGATCTTGAGTTTCATGGGTATTTGGGAAGCATTTGAAACATCTTGAACTAACCCCTTCGGTTGAGATCTATATTCAACATGGCCATCATAGGAGTTTATGGGGTCATTTGTAAGTGTTTGTATTTGTGGAAATTTAGGAGCATTTGAAAAGATTGGATCCCCTCCATTTGAGATAAACATTCAACATGGTCATCATCAGGATTTAGGGGGTCATTTGTAAGTGTTTATATTTATAGAAATTTAAGAGCATTTAAAAAGGTAGGATCCCCTTCGATTGAGATAAATATTCAATATGACCATCATTAGGGTGTTTGGGATCATTTTTATTTGTTCATTGAATCCTATTGACTCTGTTAATTTGTAGATAGAGGACCGGGTTCATCATAGGCCTTGTGCCTTTATTGGTGAATTTTTTTAATTGAAGGCATTGAAGGCCTAATATGAATGTATTAAAAAAAAGATCTTGGTTGACCTCACAATCGTAAATTTATTTAAGGGTTTGAGCCTTGTCGACTCTTGTCTACCCACATAGGAAGATCAGGCTCAAACTTGGGCTTATTTGTTGACCTGCAGAGCATCCCTAAACATCACATGTGTATCTATAACTTTCTTGCCGGAGTCATGCAGGTTTTTTGACTGCACTTACCCCTTTTATGTACCTATATGTATACAAGCTTTGGTGCATGTGCAGGGGCAGTTTAGACATTTGACAGGTCTTTTATATTGGCTCATAGAAGTTCATTTTGTTGTAGTCTTTTCAATATTTACTTGTGGATAATATGTTGGATGCATGACCACTATTTATTAAGGAAATTGTAAGCCTCAATAATCTTATCTAACTCAATATTCAGAACCTAGTTAAACTAAGATTCATTCCATCTTTGAAAATAATGTTTTGATCTGGCTTTCTATTCTCGGAACTTGTATTGAGATTGATAAGCAACTACTAGGTTACGCCATCAACATCATTTTTTTGTTGGCTTAAATAAGGATTAGTCATTTCAACCTTAAGTAAATGTATCCGAGTTAATGTCCTATACGTCAAAATCAATAATTACTTCCTCGAGCGAGTATTGTAGGGATTGAACACGCGTCGGGTTGTATATGAGATATATATAAGATATTCATTCCTAAAAAATATTGTTGCAGCCCTTTTATGTTTGCCCGAGAATGACATATTGAGTGCCTGACGGGTTTTCTATAGCAGGTGGTAGGAGCTTGTATTTGTTGTATTAATTATGCATTTTGCTATAATCTTTGGTCTTTTTAGTACATCTTCTATTGTTTACCATAGGTAGGTAGATGTATTCACTCATAGGAAAAAATTAACTACAAGATATTATATTTACTGAAGTTTTTTTGCATCTACCCACTAGTGGCATGTGGTTGCTACATCTGTATTCATAGAGACCTTGTATGTACTGTAAATCTTAAGAAAATTTTATTTCGGTTCAACTTTATTATTAAGAGGGTTTAAAATTTTTAAAACTACCAATTCACCCCCCTCTTGGTAGCCGTGGGACATTTACTTAGGCTTAACAACCTAATTACTAGACTCAACACTTGTATGTACTGTAAATCTTCTATACGTATCCTTAGATTGCACATCGTATGCACAACAAGTCTCCCTCTACAATTCGTATTCATTTATGTTTACTGTAACCATTTGATGTTCGTAGGTAGTTTGTTTTTCATACAAAAGATTTACTGCAACAACTCATAGGTGTTTTGAACTTATATTTCATCTTCTTTTCTTGTTTGTAGGTATCTGATACATCGTGGATATTTATCTTTACTTGTAAAGTACCTCTCGCACAATTCCTATGCCCTCAAGAAATTAACCACATTTGCAACATACTTCTCATAACTTTTTGTATACATATTAATATGTTTATTTGAATCTTGATATTGACTTTTGGCCATATCATATTCCCTAGCAATCCCTTCTGAAAGTTTGTTAGGGATGTTAAGCCCTATAGAACTGGCCCAAGCTAACCAAGAGGGGGGGTGAATTGGTATTTTAAAAAAAAAATTCACAAAGAAGTAAAAATCTCATAAACCAAAATCACACCACAAAAAAATAAGTACGGAAATTTAAAGTGCGGAAGCAAGAAGTAAGAACACAGAAATTTATAGTGGTTCGGTCAACTCAACCTATGTCCACTCCCCGGAGGCGCCCTCCGAGTATTGCACTACAATCGTGACTCTTCTTTAACCCCCACAGCTAGGCGGAGAAGCCTTTACAAAGAACCTCTTTTTGCTACCCGGCAAGGCAGAGAACCTATCTCATTTTTCTTCCTCTTGATGCTGGCAGAGAACCATAATCAGATGCTGAATCCTCACCTCTACCGACCCTTCCACGGAGACGAAGAAGAAGCTACCCTTGTGAATCCCCTCACAAGCTCCCCCTCACAAGATTCTCTCTCCCTCTCTCTCTCTCTTTCTCTCCTCAAGGTCTTCTCAGGTCAAGGTAGCAGCAAAAGATTATTCAAAACGTTGAACAAAAGCCCTTAAATAGAAGAGCTTCAAAGGAGCTCATTAATTGCAAGTTGCCGACAATATCGTCCAGGCCGATATGGACATCGTCCTGGCCGATCAGTACAAATCACTGAAGATCGGCCAGAGCATCACCTTGAATGCAAACTGGACGATTTAAAATTTGCTTGATCGTCCAGGACGATCTCACAATCGTCCCGGACAATCAGTACAAATCAGAGGAAAATCGTCCAGAACATCGCCCTGAATTCAAGCTGGCCGATATTTATCGTCCAGAAGTAACTAAGGTTTTTGAACAGATCAGCCCGACCGATCCTGAGATAGTCCATGACGATATGATTGTATCACGCATCCTTAATTACTTCCTTGATTTGTCTGATCAATTAAAGCATAATTATAAAATATCATTCAGGCCAATTACCGAAAATTCAGAATACCTTAATTGTTTATGGCGGCAATTTCTTTCGGTTTTGAGCTTATCGTACTAGCCGATACACGTATCGTCCAGGACGATCGGTTAATGATGGCTGACTTAATTAAGAATCTCTGATTAGAATTTCTATTTTAAGTCAGATCATTCAGGACGATGTAAATACCTTAATTCCTGGGTTAATAGAATTTTCTTTCTTTCTTGTCTTTTTAGAGCCAATCTCCGTCCAGCCCGAGGAAAACTTTAACAATATAAATAGACTCAAGAAGAGAAAAAAGTAAAGTACAGACTGACTCAATCCTAACCTACGCAATCTTGAACTGGCTTCGTTTGTTCGTCTGATCTTCGATTCCTGAAAAGTTAGAAGTAACATGTAGTCCAAGAGAATCAATAGGGTTTGTCAATCATCAAAACATAAGTCATGAAAATAGATTTGCAATAATCTCCCCCTTTTTGATAATGGCAAACACAAGTAGGAAAATCTCAGTAAAAATAGAAGTTCATTAAACTTTCAAAGTTACAAGCACATCAACTTTTCCTACCACATCCTACTCCCCCTTTTATCATCACAAAAGAGGGTCCTAGACACATAAAAAGAAAAATGAAACAACACAATAGAGACTAAAACAAACTATAAGATAAACTACAGAAAACAGAAAACAAAAAACAAAGACTAGAAAAATGAGGGACCCTGATCATCAGATGGAGGTGGTGGAGGTGGCTTCTGAAAGTAGCTAACTAGCGTAGTGAACTGAGCATTGAACCAGGCGATGTCCTGGTCATACTGCTGCTACTGGTGAGTAATGAAGCTGTCAAAACGGGCTAAGTCCTTTGTGCGGTGTTGCTCGTAGCGGGCCATATCCTCAGAATGTTGTTGCTCCTGTGCAGCAACGTAAGCATCGAAGTGAGTCTCCCATCGATCAAACCTCTCTATTAACTGATCAAACAGTGAGTGCATGTAGAGAGGAACAGGATCAGGAGCAGGAGCGGGAGCCTCCTCCTCCTCAGCCCCCCGACCTTCCCCATCTCCTGGGTGGAGACGAGTACTATGAAGGATAGTGAAAGAATTATTTGAGTAGCAAGGAGGCTGAAGGTCATGACGAGCAAGATATTGAAGAATGTATTTGGTTTCAAGAATGTAGGTTATGAGATGTCCTAAAGCAAGGTTGGGTTTCCTCCTATGGCCTGGATCACGAATAGTTATTAAATGATCAATGTAGCGAAAGAGTAGATCAGTGGCATTAAATTCTCTCCAGGCCATGATGAAAAAGGTAGTCAAAGAAAGTAGAGGAGTGATGTGGATTCGGTACCCGGCTTTTGGAATAATTGAGGTGCGAAGGACATGCTAAATTGTCCTAGCATCTTTGACTAAAGAGCTAGTCTCTCCAACATGAAAGGGTGTGTTGGTTTGGCGAAGAAAATGATTTGTCGTGGACCAATCAAAATCAGGATCTGAAATGATTATGTGCAGCTTATCCACGGTGGTGGATAGTTGTAAAAGTTCCGCACAGTCCTGATATGTGATCTCGACCGGATGTCGATTCACATAGGAGTTCAAGGCTGTGAAAGTAGAATTTATGCAAAGATTTGCATAAAATTCTAGCATAAGTTCAGAAGAAAAAGGGACAGGGAGGGTAAGTATAAAACAAATAGAAGTGTGGGCAAAGATATCCATTACTGGATATGAAAGGTATGCAGGATTGATTTTTCCGGAAAGGGTAATGCCACACTCTTTGTAGCGACGGTAAGCTGCCTGATCCTCTGCCTCCCTGAATCGAGGGTCCAGAGTGGCCCTCGAGGAACTTCCAGAAGCCTATCGAACTCGTTTCCCACCAGCCATAGAAAGGAGTTAGCAAGGAAAACACAAGAGGAGAAGGGATGTGAAGTGAAAAACATGGCTGGAATGGCCTGAACTTAAAGAAATGGACATATCGTCCAGGCCGATCACAGAATCGTCTAGGATAATATGGCAGAATAATTGCGTACAGGCTGATTGGTCAAAAAGGCGGTCTGATCGGTCGGGTCGATCAGATATCGACCAGGCTGATTAGAAACAGGCGATCATCCCGAAGAGTCAAGTCGGATGACCGTTGAAAAAGAATATCGTCCGGGCCGATTAGGTGTATCGTCTAGGACGATGCATAATAATTGATCATATCGGTCGAAGTTAAAATGTTTTAGATCTGTGCCACATGTATCGTCCAGGACGAACAGTGGATCGACCGGGACGATTGTCCAATAATAGATCGTCCGGGGCCGATTTTAAGGATTTAAACGTGCTGACACGTGGATCGTCCAGGACGATTCAGTGTATCGGCCAGGACGATGACCATAAAATACATCGGTCAGGACGAAATATGTTTTCGGCCAAGACTATCATCATGATTGCAATAGAGTTCGATCAGATCGTCCAGGATAATATATTATCGTTCAGGACGAAGAGTTATAGCAAGCTCAGAAAAAGGTTCAGCAGAAGGAATTTTGAAGGAATTATAATATCGACCAGGACGATATGAGAATCGGCCAGGATGATGTGACAAGAGATTTGAATCCAAGAAAAGATGTTGATGATCAAAGCCCTCAAAAATAAAAGACTCACAATTCAAAGCTAGAAACAACAATAAAAAAAACTTTAAAAAAAAAGGAAAAAAAAAATATAAATATATATATATATATATTTTTTGTTAACAAAGATTTCATACGTCAAATTTTTCAAACAATTAAATTTTAGAGATTTAAAATATCAAATAGTTTAACAACGCAAAAATCTAAAAAAG
>NW_021319178.1:17020999-17031306 GCF_001605985.2 Dendrobium catenatum
TATATATATATATATATATATAGGGTTTCATTTGTTGGTTTGTATTTTCTTATGTGCCTCTTTGTGGTCAGTTGTTCATCTATTGGTAGATCTAAGTACATATTGGGGTTTACTTTTGTGATCCTTCTCTTTCACATTTGTAAGGATATCTTTCTCTTTGCAAGTCCCTTTTTTGAAGAAAATGCAGCAAATTGCATTTAAGAAATAAAAAGGAAATATTTCATTTGTTGGTTTGTATTTTCTTATGTGCCTCTTTGTGGTCAGTTGTTCATCTATTGGTAGATCTAAGTACATATTGGGGTTTACTTTTGTGATCCTTCTCTTTCACATTTGTAAGGATATCTTTCTCTTTGCAAGTCCCTTTTTTGAAGAAAATGCAGCAAATTGCATTTAAGAAATAAAAAGGAAATACAAACTACAAACTAAGAACATTGGATCCCTCCTTTAAAAAATACACAAATAAAGGAGGAACCATATTCAAACTAATATCATCCCAAATAAAAGAGCTAAGAAGTGCATAGTTGCACATAAATCCGCTAACTTATTACCACTTCTATCTATACAATTAAAAATTACATGATCAAAATTATTAATAAAATGATAAGATTCAAAGAAAGAATTACCACTTGACTTTGCCTCTTGAAGAAACTTGATAATATTAGCATTGTCCCCTTCTGTGATAATTCTCTTATATTTATACATCCAATCTTTGATCACTTCCTTGAAAGCATGTATAGCAAAAAACTCCAAAGATGAAACATCCTAATGAATATAAGATTTCCCAAAGTCCAATAGAAATCTACCTTAGTGTTCACGAAATACACCTCCTATTCCAGCTTTATATGATGGAAGTAATGACGCATCAACATTAACCTTGATCTAATCGGGCAGAGGAGGGTGCCAATGCAAATCAGATAGCCTAGACGGTTGATTAACACCCCATATACTTGAGTTCCTACTATCACCATGAACAGAAATTGAAGCATCGCTGAAGGCATTAGCAGCAATTGCAAATGAGCTATCTTCAAATCCTTTATGATTCAAGTTGTTTCTAGATTTCCAAGAGAAGAAAATCATGTTACAATATAAGCATGGTATGAAGGAATTCTGTTTTGATAATTAATTGCAACATTCGGGAAGTGATGTGAAAGCTGGAATGTGATATCCCTATTTGATTATGTACTGAAGTGCATCCAGTAGTTTTCTGCATTTAACCACGACATGCTCTATATTTTCTTCTTCATTACAATTCCTAGGACAACTAACATCCCTATGTAATCTCTTGTATGCTAGAAAATGATAAGTAGGAAGAGCATTATATAAATCCTCCACCATAGAACTTCCACATGTGGCTTCAGTTTGATTTTTCTAATCTAGTTCCTAAAATGAACTAGGACCGAATGCTGAACCGAGACATCAAACATAAGGGAAGATATTGACTTCCCAGACTTTTACCAAATCAATTCCAAACTATCTTTCCCCACTTCAGATTGAATTTTTATTTGACATATCAGGTTAGCAAATTTCAATCCCATATATTTTTTAATTTTATCAACATCCTAGCCACCATCTACAATGAAATTTTCTACCGTGCAATTACTAAGATCATGTGTGATAAAAGTTGGACATTTGCTAAAACTTTTTTCCAAAACCCAAATGTCATTTGGTGCGTCAATAGACTTCCCGTTTGCAACTATCCACCTCAATATTGCCTTTAAAGAGTTACCTCCATCAGAGATTATTTTCCAAGCATTCAAACTGATTTTCTTCACTGCACCATCTCTAAACAGCTCTCCGTATTTTGGATATAACAACTTTTCAAGCCATGAATCTTCTTCTTGAACATACTTCCAAGCAATCTTAGCTCTTAAAGGTCCAACCTTGTTATAACAAGAATGTAGAGCTCTACTGTCCCAATTCACATAGTGAATTCCATGATTTCCATTTGCTTTGTTCCAAATAAAATTTCTATAGCTTTTATCAACTTCATCAAGAATGCTTTTGGGAATCAATGAATTGGTACATTGAAAAGTAGTACATGAAAGCAAAACAGTTTTTACAAGCATAATTTTTTCGGCCAAAGAAATCAACTTCCCTCCCCAAATATTAATCATCTTCAATGCTTTTTCAATAATAAAGTAGAAATCATCTCCTACCAATCTTCTAAGATCTAGTTTCACACCAAGATAAGTCAGCTCTTTAACATTTTTTAACTTCATAATCCGAGAGATGGCTTTCTTATTCCTTCTGTCTACAGCTTTACTAAAGAGAATGCAAGATTTGTTAGCATTTATTTTTTGACCGGTCCACTCACAAAATTTTTCCAAAACTACCTTTATCTCCTTAATACTTTTCAAATTGGCTTCAGAGAATATAATTTCATCATCTGCATACAACAAGTGAGAAATCCTTGGCCCATTTGAACTCATCAGAATTCCAATAGAATCCTCTTTTTCCATAAAAGCATTAGTTAATAAATGATAACAAAGAATGAATAAATAAGGAGACAAGGAACAACCTTGTCAGAATCCACTTCTAGCATTCATCCAACTTGAAGAACTTAAATTAATCAAAATAGAAAACTTTGGGCCTTGAACACACTCCAAAATAAGTCTTGAGAATTTAGATGGAAAGCCAAAATAATACAATGCTTTTTTTAGGGTCAGCCATCCCATAGAATCATATGCCTGCTCCATGTCAATTTTAAGAGAAACTAAAACTTTTGAGGATTTAGAGTACCTCAATTTGTGTATAATCTCTTGAGCTACCAAAACATGGTCCATCAATGATCTCCCACCTTCTCTTCAAAAATTAATTTAGGAATAATAGATAACATCCTGTTCATTAGCACCTTAGCTGCCACTTTATAAACAGTTTGCACAAACGGATTGGCCTAAAATTGTTAGGAGCCAATGGGTTTCTAATCTTAGGAATAAGAACTATAAGAGTCTCTTTCCATCTTGGATCCATTTCTGACGTCTCAAAGAAATAATTAACAGCATTCCAGAAATCTTTTATAATGATCTTCCAATATGCTTAAATAATAAAAGAGTAAGTGATACCATTGTTACCTGGAGTAGTGTAATTATCACTTTGCTTGATTACATCTTCCACTTCTCCAATGGAGAAAGCTTTGTTTAACAAATTTGCATCATCTTCATTTAAAGAAATTCACAATTTTGGCCAGCCTTTAAGGTTACAATTTTTGTTTTTCCATTTCTCTTGGAAAAATCGAACCAATGCTTCTTCAATTTGATGTTGATCTTCCACCACATCTCCATTTCATCCTTGATTTTAATAATGAAATTCAGATTCCTTCTAGCTGAAGCATAGGATTGAACAAATTTTGAATTGCAATCTCCCTCCAACATCCACTTGACCTTGGTCCATTGTCTCCACCATCTATCTAGCCGAGCTAGAGTAGAATTGAGTTTACCCAATTTTACTTTAAGAAACTAGTTTTCCTCCTTTGAGAGCCCACACTCAGTAGCTTCTTTAGTTTGTAGCTCCTCAATTTCCTTCAACAAGAATTCCTTCAATTGAAATAGGCTTTTATGTTTAGCTTTGCTCCAATAAAACAAATCCTTCAAGGATTTTTCCATTTTGGAATTCATAATATGAAACATGCTGCCCACAGTATTTTTCAATCAAATTCCTCTTACCACAGTAGCTGAAGCTTTGTTGGCAGCCCAGCTATCTTTAAATCTGATAACTCTTTTGATCAAAGACTGGAATTCAAAGATATTTAAGAGAATCGGACAATGGTCAGAAGCTACACAAGGCAGATGCTTTACCATCAATCTATGTGAAGAATTAAGAGCAGTTGAATTCATAAAACATCTATACAATCTTTCAAGAATCCGATCAGCTCCTGATTTGTTATTACACCAAGTAAATCTTGCCCCAACATACCCAACCTCGTGCAAATCATTGCAAGACAAGAAAGTCTTCATTTCCTTGGGTCCTAGAGAAAAAGTGATTTTCTTCCCTCCCCTTTTGTCTTCTTTGGAAAGTATACAATTTAAATCTCCTCCTATTACCAAAGGTAAATCCCTAGAAAAATAGAATTCCAATCTTTCCCAAAGCTTCCTTCTTTTATAGACATCCTTATTTCCATAGATCGAAGCAACTCTCCATTTCCCCTTGTTTGGAACTTCCAGATCACCAATTACAAATTGCTGTGATGATTCCAAAACATGAAACTTGGCAACACTCAAGTTCCATATCAACAGAAAAATTCCTCGAGACAACCCTTCAGAGGGAACTTGAAAAAATTCCCAATCTGACCCAATAAGAAAGTCCACATCCTTCCTCTCCATATTAGAAATTTTTTTTCCGACAAACCAAAAAAGAACACATCATGAATCTTTACAAACTCGTTTAAGTATAGATAAGCCTTCTTCTTTCTAGCTCCTCTATAATTCCAAAAAGCTATAGAAGACATTATTATAACTGAGGAGAAGCCATCCCCATTTTCTCCCCATCCACTCTCCTACTCCTACGAGCCAAGTTTATAGGCCCCAAGCCTTTAAGTTGCTTAGCACCTTTTTTCTTCACAATAGAAGATGATCCATCTTCCTTGCCACCCAAATCTATTTTTAATACCTTCATATTATTCTTCAGGATACTATCTTCCACTTCATTAGTACCCTTAAAGTCATGAAGAGAGATAGCTACTACTTCTTCAGGGGTAGTAATATCCCTTTCCTCAACTAAACCATCTAAGATATTGAATTTATTCTCATTAATAGTAGAAACAAAAGTTTTAACTTCCATACCAGATTTGATGCATGAATCCTGATCATTGTCCAGAACCTCCTAATATAATTATGGTACAAGAACAATTTGTTCTTCTCCTGTGGATTGATCATGATGTCCAGCAAAAAAATTTTTATCACCAGGAATTGAGTGGCCTGTTTCTCCCAAGATATTGTTATCAGTTGTATCATGTTTTCCCACATAATTAGCTTCCATTGTTTCTGTGTTCTTTCTCAAAAATATTTCAGCAGGACATTGGTTTACTCTCTTAAAAACTTGATTTTTGGCTCTTAGGTATGTCAAGTCCTGTATATAATTTCTTCTATATAAATTTTGATATTTTGTATAATAATTTTCAGCTCTTATTGAACCTTGGCATTTCTATGATGCTCCTGTCGGAGTACCTTTTTTTTCTTAACAAGATAGAGATCAACAGCTCTTTATATTTTCTTTTCATTTTAATTGTAGTTCTTCGAGCATATAATGTGGTATTTTTAATATTTGGATTGAAACTTAATCCAAACTGTTGATTTCTATAGTCATGCCACGTAAATGCCATAATGCAAAATTATCTTATATGTTTAACAAAATTTTAGTTTTGTTAAATAATGTTAACTATAGAAACTCTCATATTTGAAAAGAAGGTAATGTTTGTACTGATTGCCTAGCAAAAGGATGTTCTAGAATATCTAATACGATTTGGTTTAGCGAAGAATCCTACCTTGGAATTCTCAAAGGCATGATCAGGCTTGATATTATGGGTATTCAAAATATTAAAGGTAATCTTGTGTTATTTAATTTTGTTCTACTATGGGGATATCCCTTTCTTTGCTAGATTTCTTCTAACTATTTCTTGTTTCTAATGTAAATGTTCCACTCTTACCTTATTTTCTTGTTTTTATTTTCTTTTTTTGCTTTGCATTTTGGATAATAGTCTATCATATATTGGTTACTGTTAGTTTGTTATCCTTTTTTTTTTTGTTGGTGTCACATTTTCTACCTATTGGCCATGTTATTTTTTTCTAGGATGTTCCTTTATTATAGGATTCATTTCTCATGAAATTTATTACTTTATTCAAATTTCTTTTCCTGTAAAATGATGGATAGTACTCATTTGATTAGATGGCAAGCTGTCATGACTTGTTTCTTAATTTTATGATTTAGTGTATGAAACATGATGGTTAAATGTGTGTTTTATTCCTAATTTTAATGATATATTTATTCTCAAGGATATTATAACCTTTTTATTATTTTGGTCCTTAATTTAGAGCTTATTAACTATGAATTTTTCTATCTGTGCTTGCTTTACTTTCATGATATTCTCTGCGTGTGGATGGTTCGAGTGCCTTTTCTTAGTATTTCTAATGGAAGTGTCTTTTATATATATTTTGGATTTCATGTGTTGGGTTCTACTTTCTTATGCGTCCCTTTTGTGGTCAGTTGTTCATCTGTGGATAGATCTAAATATATGTTGGGGTTTACTTGTGATCCTTTCTCTTTCATGTTTGGATGAATATCTTTCTCTTGCATGTCTCTAAGGTATGTCAAGTCCTGTATATTATTTCTTCTATATAATTTTTTATATTTTGCATAATCATTTTTGGCGCTTATGGAACATTGGCATTTCTATCATGCTCCTTTAGGAGTACCTTTTTTTTAAACAAGATAGAGATCAACCGCTCTTTATATTTTCTTTTCATTTTAATTTTAGCTCTTCGAGCATATAACGAGGTATTGAATCCTCTAAAAATTTGTGCTCTTTTATGTGATGAAAGAAAATTAAAATTTGTACTCAAGGGAAAAAAAAACTCTTGTCTAGCGCACCGCCGCCAATTGTTCCTCAAAGAAAGATGATCTAATAATTTCGGAGGGCTGTACATCTCTAATCATTCATTTAAGATAAACAACAAACTAAAGTTTTTCTCTTCCTTTAAAAAAAAATGGTTAAAAGCACGACAAAGATGAAGATGCTCTTTCAAGTACTTTACATTGTTCTTCTTGAGGCCAGATCTTAGGGATAAGTATTTGGGTTGAGAGAGAAAACAGAATTTGCCTAGCCCAAAAGGAAAGCCTTATTCATAGGCCAATATGGTAGCTTCGTTAGGTAAATTTAGAGAAAAAATTATATGAGAATATTCTAATAAAAGTTTAATAAGTATTAATTTCAAAATTATTATTCTTAATTTAAAATAAATGTAATTTATTAAAAGATAGTTAAAATTTAGATTTAATTCATCTACAAATTAAATTTAACAATTTTGATATTCACTGAAACCAAATATTTAATCAGAACATCATGAACTATTTTATTCCCATGAGCCTTTGGGATAATTCATTTACGAGGAAACCAAAATTTCAAATCACAGATATGAGGATTCACTAATTTAAAAGATGAAAGGTACAAATTAACTCAATATCTTTTCTAAACAAAGGATAAAAACCTTTGTATGGATAAATAGCAACAGCTTTTTAAAGCATCAAAATGCAGAAAAGAATGCAGAGTTTCGGCAGCCTACCAATTTGAGCCATAGCTTTGATAGAGGCATATAACACCATGGTTATCACGATCATTAAGATGCTACAATCAAATATGCAATCCTGCACGAACAGCACATGAAGCTGCAGAAAGGAGTAAATAGAAAAAGTTTGCGATATCTACTAAGGCAGATAAGGTACATGACTACGCTAGAAACAATCATAAATACATAATAATATTCATGAAAAACTCCTAACATGGAGCACAAAAGATACTAAAGGTTAACGACCCTTTTGTTTTTTTTTTTCAAGATGTCCTGAATGGTCTCGTAGATCTTCTCTAGTTAGAAGCATATTTGTGAATGTTTTTCCAGCGAATCACAAAAAAATGACGTTTAAATACATACTGACTCAGATAAATGCTGAAGAGCAATTCACGTCCCTATAAATCGACTCATGATGGAAGCTTACCTTACACAATTACCATGGAAACAAGCGACTAGTGCAACGAAATCAAAATGAGAACAATCATTTCCTACTTCGGTTCAAATGACCAGAGCAAATACAACAATGTACATCTCTCTCTCTCTCTCTCTCTCTCTCTCTCTCTGTATGTATATATATAACAAGACTTTACATTTGCAGGGCATGAGTAACAGTCATATGCCAACAGTACATTCGTAAGGGAAAAGGATACATACTATAGCTAAAGGCAGCTTGATCAAACGGCAGTTAGTCATAGGATGAAATCAGAAAATGCGTTTGCGTATGGCAGAGAAAATGCAGCTTAACCAAAGCGCTTCTTAAATAAAGCGTGCCTCTTGGAGGGATCCTTTTGTTTGGCCTTCGTCTGGCCCTGCGCGGTCTTTTTGCCATGCCCCGTACTGCACAGACAGACAAGTCAAAAATATTCACCAAAGCGTACACAAACCATGAGAAAAAGCAACGTTTCGTTTTTCCAAAAACAGTGCATTTCATGTGGTGACTGAAATGGATGACCCAAGATTAGAATTGTCTACTACCATACAAAGGTAATTGGGGGTTCACATACGAAAACCCACTATTTAGTTCAATTTATTTTCTATAAATGCAATACACAATATTAGAATTGGAAACCAAATGATTGAATTACTCCAAAAAGTTCAGCAAGAACTTAAAACGAATAGATTCATAAAGCAATTGAGTTTAATTTCAACAAATTGGATTTCCGATGTATTAATGCTTTTATCAAACTCAAGATCATTGAATAAGTCAATATCAAATTATGTTAAATGATATAGAACGAGGGATAAAAATATTGAAAAAAAAGGCTTCAATCAAAACAAGTTGGTGACTTCCCCAAAATAAGAGTCACGTTTGTCCTGTACTTGAAAGTATCACACATTAAATTTATACTCACAAGATTAAAATCAAAAATAGATTTCATTAAACCAAAATTGTTAGTTATATGTCTTGAAATAACTATTTATAGACTCGTCATCCCTTATGCTAAAGTGGGCTCCGAAAATTCGGCCCCGGCCTCCCCGCCTTGCTTTTTCTTTTTGTTCGGCGAGGGAGTTTAAATTTTGGAAGGCAGATGGGTTTATAGATAAGACACTACCCAGAGATTTCGCCCTCATTTTGAGAGGACTTTATAATCTGAGTTCTGGTTTCCTATAGGCGCAAGCCCCTATAGTTAATTACCCCTCCCGATTACGAGAGAGAACTTTCGATTAAGGCTAGTCATCAATCATATACGTAGAGATACGTGTTATCTGGCATATAGTAGCAGCAAAAGGGCATTGGATTTGGAAATTTGAAAAATTTGACGGGTTTGGATGTTTGGGACTTTGAAGGGTTTGATATTTAAAACTTGAAATTGCACCATCTCACACTTAAAGCGGAAGGTGGGGGAATGGATGATGGACCCGATCAAGATCCCATAGTTCCGTCGTCCCGGGCCATCGTGGTCCCTGGTCTACTTAGTGAGAGGAGGTAGTCGACCCAACCTGACTGAAGGATCCTTGTCGGCAGCCATGGGTTGCTTCGTCCAAGGGGACCTTGTAGACCTGGGTTAGATGTTTGTCTAAGGAGACAAATTTGAATCCACCTTAGCTTGCAGAAAGCTTTGTGCCCTATCAATCATATCCTATTGATTCATATCTCAAGGATTTGATGCCATTAAGGAGCGTATTGGCTCTGGCCATAACCGATATTTGTGGTGCCACTTGGCGGCAAAACCACTCGGTTCAGAGGACCTCGGGTCGTCATAACCGTTTATCCTGCGGTGCCATTTGGCGGCGAACCGCCGGTCAGAGAACACGTACCACGTCCTTACTGGCAGGAGATTGTTTGAGAATAGATCCTAGTGACATTTTCGACTAGGCATTTAGCTCTTTTGTGAGCTGAAGTAAATTTTAATTTGTCCACCCCGGCAAGCTGTTGTGGATGGTGGATGGGATTTGCTTTAAGTGTTGATGGATTTATTTCAATTTTAAATATTTTGGAATTTTAGGATTTTTGAGTGGCATTTTTGGAGTTTTAGAATTTGAATGGACCCCTCCGGTTGAGATAAACATTCAACACGGCCATCATCGGGGTGTACTTGAGGTCATTTCCATTTGATTGAACCTTGTCGACCCTATCAAGATTGAACCTTGTCGACCCTATCAACTTAACGATAGGGGATCGGGTTTCTCGTAGGCTTTATGCCTTTGTTTCATGAATTTTCTTTGTTGAAAGCCTTGAAGGCCGAATATGAATGTACAAAATAAATATTCAGGTCAACTTCGTGACCGCATATTTATCCGATATCTCGAACCCTGTCTACTCCTATTTATCTACTTAGGAGGATCGGGTTTCGTAGGTTTCAGGCCTTTTGTTTAGTGAATTCTTTTGATTGTAGGCCTTGAAGGCCTAATATGAATGTATTGAAAAAAATACACTGGTCGCCACAACCGTGTATTCGTTTAAAGGTTCGAACCCTGTCGACTTCTTGATGAGGACATCGATCCAAGGTTCAAACAGGTGTATCGCCGGAAGCATCGCAGATCGACGACCACGATTCAGAGTTTATATTTTTAAATATTTATGCA